>NW_009219151.1:0-7320 GCF_000690835.1 Fulmarus glacialis
GTCTTTTCCAACCTTAATGATTCTATCATCTTTAGGCATACAGTGCGTGCTAGCACTGATCCAACTGGAGTTCCCACCTCCTATATATTATATAAAGTATATAAACTGAAAGCAGGAGAAACGTAGAAGGGAAAAAATAGATTCAGTATATGTATTTTCTTAATTTTTCATTTTTATTGACTTTTTAAAATAAACACTGCAGGTTAAAAAAGTCATTTTACAGTTATTGTACCACTATCTCATGACACTTTAATCCTGGAAACAGGATTCTGTTCTGTTGTAGAATTTAGCATTAATTTGCAAGTAAAGGGAATGGTGTTGCTGAGCAAAGATGTGAGCTCATTCATCAGGTAGTAAGTATGCATGTTCAAAATGCCCCTGTGCTGCTTCCTAAAGAGCTCACTTTTACTTCATCAGACATGCAGAAAAATCAGACAATATTCTCCTCACCGTATTTCTATCCCAACTGGGAAATAGTAGCTTCTATAAACCTCACAGGAATAGAGAAACCACTACTTGGATTTAATGCAGAGGCCAATCTCTTAACACTGGCTAGATCCAGACTTTTCTAAAGATTATGAAAGGACTCTGCAGTGGGCAGCGAGAGGCTAATTCTGATCTGTGAGTTTTGAAAGAAAATCTTCGTAAGGTGTCACTAGAAAAACTGTTCTGATATATGCAGCATCTTTGAATGGGCTCAGGACTTTCTGACTGACCTGATCCATCACTACCCACGACCGATGGAGTTCAGTGGGCCCAGTTCAGATACCCCAGGAATATCCTTAAACCAGAATAAGCGTGGGAGGGATCCAAACCCACAAACCTTTAGAATTCCTACATCTACTGAACTAACTGAAAAAAAAGAGTAGGAGTCTTAGCTGATCTAAGCAGCTGGTTAATGTTTCCATTTATACTTGTAGTGAAGAATTTTTTTTTTTCCAAATTCTTCATATGTTTCTTTACTCTGACCTCTTATTTTTGTGACAGTAACACACAACATACTGTGAAGATCTTAGAATCCTTCTGGATTTTATTAAAATATCTGTTAACTCTGCTTTAACTCTGAGCAAAGATCATTTTTCATAATTTCAGAACACAAAACACTGAACTCCACTTTGCTCTTTATCTTCTTCTCACCAAATACTGCATCAATATATTATTCTGAGGTATGTTGTGAAAATATTCCAGAAATCATAAACTTTGTAGGCAGATAAACACTCCTATATTAACAGCTCTCTTTTAGTTATTTTTCTAGTGTATTCTAGCATTTCTAATTAAGTTTAGGAAAGAGAAAGGTTGATATACGGAGCACAGAATGAATTTATTAGCATCTAGTTACAAAATCTGTAAGAAAATTATTCTCCACAAATTAATTCAGCTGTGTAATTTGAAATAAGATCGTTTGAGATCAACATTAAACAGTAGAAATAACAGTTCCTTCATCACAAAAAGAAATAGAAGTCCAACAAGAACTTAAAAAAAACCCAAGGACTTACAAAAACTCCATTTACAGAGACACAGATCTCTCGAAGACTTGAAACCCTGGTACGTGGCTGAAGATCAACTGTTCATACAGCTCTGGAGCCTGGAATCTGTTTCATGACCTTCTAGACGAAACAATGCAAATGAATGTGACGCTAACATCTTGATAAAGTGCTAAATACAAACTGAAGGACAAAGCCTGGGCCTGTCAGGCTATAGTTCTACTAGTTTTCTTGAACTAACAGATTCTTCCGATTATTATTATTAGTTATACTATTGGGGATGACGACGACTGTGATTCTCATGTTGAGTAATAAGTGTCCCAAATTATTCTGTCCTGGCAGAAGCAAGTAACAGCCTGTGCTTTTAAAAGCCTCTTGGGCCTTGACCTTGCAAACATTTGCGTTTTTGTTTAACTTTAAGCACCCCAGTAATCCTGCTGAGCTCAGTGACTAAACAAATGAGAATGATCGACAGCTGGAGGCTACCGCAATGCTGATCAGAGGCGGCGCAGCTCTGCATGTGTTCCCCTTTGTTGAGAAGTGAGATATCCTCCTCACCCAATGAGTTTTTAATCAGAACGGCTGCTGTAACGAGAAAGGATTCCTGCACTGGGGAATTGAAGCAGACAGGGAGGAAAGGAAGTGAAGAATGAAACACATTCAGAGAAATTCCTTCTGGGGGAACGTTGAAGAATTCATGTGCTTTATTTTACAATCCCCCCTCTTGTTTTCTCTAATTTATCACAAAGGTCATAAACTTCAGCTTGCTCTGTGGGGGCTCATATACCTGTGGTGATGAGGACAGTGCAACAAACATGTTTACAGTCTGATATTTGAAGGAAATCTTGAATTTTTCTGTTCTGTTATATTCCCTTTGATTTCCACCCCAATTCTTTTGTCCCTGAGTTTTTAGATAACTGGACAGTACTGTAAAAATTCATACACTATGAACAAAATAAAATATACTACCAAGTCTGGACTTATCTTTTCTTACTAACTTGCAAATTACAACAGTAAACCAATTAGACAGTTTGGCAAACCTTGTTCAAATGTATTTTAGATAGAAAAACTCCACCAAACAGGCATCACCACACGTGTGAGCCTGTGGCAGAGGTGACGGGGCAGCAAACTAAGAATTTCCACCGGTGTGCTGCATGCCTGGGGCTTGGAAGTGACACTGCCTCTTCCAAATTTGGCTTTACGTGGGAGCCACAGATGCAGACACCAGCGTGAAACTGCTCCAGAGGTGACCAGCACCTTGTTCCTACACAGAGGTATCAGTGGTATCCTGGCTCCCACTGGCAACCGGGAGACCCTGCTTTGCATGAGACAGCTACCTGATCAGCTGCAACTCCCTTCTCTGAAAAGTGGCATCTCCAAACTAGGGCCGAGTTGCTACTGGAACCGTTAACTTTAAGATTTTCTTCCCCTAACTCCATGGCAAATCACTCTTGAGGGTTGCCAGCCCTGTTGTAGAAAGTAGAACATTTATCTTGAAATATTCCCTGTTAGTCACTGTATGTATTTTTATTTTAGGAAATGCATTCGTATCTAACATTTAAGACATTGTAACATTAGAGTATAAACACCTCAAAGGTGGTACATCAAAGAGTGGTTACTTTATGCAAGTGATTAAAGCCCATAGAGAGAGAGTACAATGGAAATATGGATCCTGGACAAGAAGACGTAATGTGACTACTTCTGTGTGGCAAAACAGCCTTTTCACCCAGTGAAGTTATAACAGTGCTGCACAGAAAGAAACATGGACTTCCAGAGAAGCAGCTCTTAAAACTCCGTGTAGGCCAAATTCTGCCGTGTAGACTACAAAACACCAAGCATCACAACCAGCAGTATTCAAAATGGTCTACGGCTATGTGGACACTGACAATTGTCAAGGTCAAAAGTGAAACAAGACTGACATTCAAAAGAAGTCCTTGTGCCTTTTCTCAGCAAATACATACTGGGAACAGAGGGGGTGGAGAGGAAAGGAAAGAAAGTTATTTTAGCCATCCCTGGTACAGCAAATCTTGGGACCTGAATAACTAATAACAAATATATTTATTCAGCGTGGGACTCATTTAACTTTGGAATTGTTTAATTTATCTATCTTATATTGAGATGAATCATTCTCAGGAAGTGTTTCTGAAGGGAATGTAGCCCAGCTAGCCCCAAGTTAGATAACTAACTTATAGATGCCTATGCTGAAACAGAAGAATTTCCTACCCTTTATCTCTACTGTTTCCTATAGTTACTTTAAATGTAGCATGAGATCCTCAGAGCTGATAAAAATTCTTGCGTCATCCAGGCACCCTGGAAGACACCATTCTATACATGTATAAAAAATGTGGAACGTGAGAGAGTCTTAAATCCATCAGAGAACTGATTCTTCAGATAAAGCATTTGCTTATTTGTGGTGAAAGAATCACACCTTCCTTGTCTGGATACTTCCCACTCTTTTATAATATTTCTACGTTTACTTAAATAGTATTACACACATATAGCAATTCAAGACTCCTAACAAAAAAAAAAAAAAAAAAAATTACCGTTGTACTGTGCTGTGTTATATCCCTGAAATGTCAGTAGAAGAAGCCAATGTAATGCATACTTTCTATAAATGATTGTATTATCATTTTTTAAGTCTCTCACAGAATTCTAATGTCTGTTGAGGATTGTTGCCAGCAGCATTAGGCAGAGCCTTAGGGTACAGACTAGGAAGGTAGACAACAGGGGCTCACTCCAAGGCAGAGCATCTGAAAAGTACAGTGCTTACGCTTTTAGCTCTGTCCAGGGTTAATCCAAAACTCAGAATTGAAGCACTCATACAAAAATACATTCAGCTAAGCCACTGCACTGCTGCTTGTTTAGATTAACTAGTATTTAGAAATTATACCCAATGGAAAAACATTTAGTCAGTAGTTAGATTCATAAATAAAACATGGATTAATAATCAGTAAAAATCATGTTTTTACTTACAACTTTGTTAGAAGTTATTAGAAGTTATTTTAGCCATCCCTGGTACAGCAAATCTTGGGACCTTAATAACTAATAACAGAAGAATCCACTTACAACTTTGTTATAGATTGATGGTTCTACATCTTTTGAAAAGGGTCAAATACAGTCACATATGCGAGTGAACTGACTGGAGTCCCAGCTTCCTTCCCACTTATATAATCCTTTATAATGTATAAAAATCCTTTCCAGTGTGTACAGACAGTCCCTTTGCTTACCTCTATAAGAACAAGGGGGTCACGCAACACAAGCCTCAGAGGCAGTCGGAAACAATCCACATGAGCTGGAAATGCACACAAACCCTTTTTATCATCAGGCTGGGAACCTCAGCCCTACCCCAGATCAGCAAAACCTGCAGATTAGTCATGCTGCTTTAATGCAAATAATCACAGTCCTTGCTTGCATTTGCTATGGCAATGCCCACCTTTTGTGAAATAACGCCTTTAAACACTACCCAGCACAAGCTTCACTGAGCCTTAGCTGAATCCCTCAATCCCGGCCGTGTTAATCCATGATTAACTCCTAGATCTGTTCACAGGTCTGTTCTTTAAACCTCAGCAAATGTAATTCCTCTCGACTGCTCCTTAATAACTTGTTCTGCTGCTCCCCTTCCTTCCCTTTTACGCATTGCTCTGCTCTCATTCCTTACTGGCCCATGGATACACCAGCAAATTAGTACCCAACACAAAAGAAGGAACATCGTCTCTGTGCTGCCGTCAGTCAGAAAGTGGCCCAAGCTTTTTGAGATCCCCAGTTTATAATCCACCAGAAAGAGGATATGAAATGAGAGTGTATATTGCTGTACCTTAGTCAGGGTAATGGAAAGACTATAAAATTTTAGAAAAAAAAAAGTTTTCATGGTGTATTTGAAGTGGTCCTATCACAATGAGTTTTTAATCCACTACCAGAGCTTCTGCACCATCATAGTAACAACTAAAACCAGTAACTATCAAGAAAATTCAGTGGCAAAGACCTAATTTTGGAATGCACAGATTTGAGATAATATGTACACACACAAAGTACCTAAAATTTTAAGATGCTTCACAGAGCTGGGAGGGGAACAAAGGAACAGAAGATGAGGTTGAATAGAAACTAGATCTACTTGATGATCCTGGTTCTTAGTGAGGTTGACAGGTTTGAAAACATTCACAAATGTTGTAATGACATTGTAATGTCAAAAAAAAATCTTATTGTGGGTTTTCACTTTGAAAATAATAAATTATTTTATGAAAAAGTCAATTTTGTTTTAAATGGACTCTCATAAATGTGAGATATCCGATATATTTTGGAAGAAAACTCTACATTTAACAATGCCATATAGAGGGCGAAAAAAAAAAAAAAGAACTGGAAATACTACACGAGTTTTAGGCATGTAGGAACTGAGTAATCTTACACTGTTAGGGACAGGCTGAGCAAACACAGGTATATTTCAGCATTTGTTCTAGAATTCTCTGATATAGCATAAAAAAATGTTCATTGCCTACCTCATTATACATAAATGTCAGCTACTTTTTCCTTTTAAATTTACCCCAATGTAAAGTTATTTATTCATGAAGATCAGATTTGAATAGAAGAGAGATCTTTTCACATAGACAGTTAGGAAAAAAAAAAATAATGCCTCGTTTTTTATCACAATGAGCAGCAGGGGAAAATAGAGCAGTACAAAAACCAGGGAGACATAAAGATCAGGGAAACAATAGAAACAGAGAGTGAAGTAGGGGGAAAGAGAATAAATAAGTCCCAAGAGGAAGAGAGTTCGCACAAATCAATATGGAAAGTTCCAGCCCAGGTCTCATTACACAGGATGGTTGACTGACAAATTGAATTAAGGTTTGCAAAGGTGACTAGGGATACAAAAAAGAATTGCTCTACGGTGTCAGGAGCCTTCACTTTCAACTTTTCTGATGAACACCATCTTCAGCAAAGATTTTGCTGTAGTAAATTCATTGTGTGTCCAGAATAAAGCAACTGGGAGTAACAAAAGAAATTCAGGTGTAGTTTTCATTTGAAGTGCTGCTATCTTGTTGAAACAAAATGCAAAGAGAGAGGAATACTAAACCTCACTTTCTTCTGTCAAAATATTTGTTCCTCATACTATTGTATCTGTAATCTATCTATATAAAATACAATAAAGTTGCATCCACTTTAACAAGGAGAAAGCAAGGGTAGAAAAACATATTTAAAAAGCATGTGTCATACATTGGAAAAAGAGTTGAAAATAAAAAGACAGAAGTAAGAGTTATGATGAATATGGGAGAAAATTAAAACCATGTGTGAGTTCAATGAAAAAAAAGTATCAAAAGATAAGTAGGATCATATGTTGAATAAGGGTACTAAACAATCCTATTTGTCTTAAAAATAGATCTCCACTTCCATCACTTGTTAGTCTTGGCATAACTGCAGAATTTTGTTCCCATTGTATATTTAGACCTGACAACACGTACATTACTTTTTCTTCCTGGAAAATTCAAGCTAATTATTGACGTAATGACCCTCTTTACCTGAGCATGGATTGCTCTGGGAATCAAGAGTTGGCAGAACAGTCTGCACATCGTTCCAACAACCTCTATCATTTCTTTTTCTAACCCAGAAGGCCACGAAAAGTCAAATGTGATCTTGAAGTGTAGACAAATGTTAAGTCCTTGGAAACATGATTAAAATCCTTTATCAGGGCTAATTCCTCCATGATTCAATAGTAAGTTTAACCAAAAAATTCCTCCAGATGTTACTGTGCTATATATGTCTTTGCATGTTTCCCTTTGTGTTGGGTTTTGGTAGCAGAGGGGCTACAGGGGTGGCTTCTGTGAGTAGATGCCAGAAGCTTCCC
>NW_009219151.1:7343-9725 GCF_000690835.1 Fulmarus glacialis
AGGGGGCCCCGCCGCTGGCCAAGGCCGAGCCCATCAGCGATGGCGGTAGTGCCTCTGGGATAACATCTTTAAGAAGGGGAAAAAACTGCTGCACAACAGCAGCCAAAGAGAGGAGTGAGAATACGTGAGAGAAACAGCCCTGCAGGCACCAAGGTCAGTGAGGAAAGAGGGGGAGGAGGTGCTCCAGGCGCCGGAGCAGAGATTCCCTTGCAGCCCGTGGTGAAGACCATGGTGAGGCAGGCTGTCCCCATGCAGCCCATGGAGGTCCACGGAGGAGCAGATATCCACCTGCAGCCCATGGAGGGCCCCATGCCGAAGCAGGGAGATGTGCCCGAAGGAGGCTGTGACCCCATGGGAAGCCTGCGCTGGCAGGACCTGGGACCCCATGGAGAGAGGAGCCCATGCTGGAGCAGGTTTGCTGGCAGGACTTGTGACCCCATGGGGGACCCACACTGGAGCAGTCTGTTCCTGAAGGACTGCACCCCGTGAAGAAGAACCCACGTTGGAGAAGTTCACAGGAGGACTGTCTCCTGTGGGAGGGACCCCACGCTGGAGCAGGGGAAGAGTGTGAGGAGTCCTCCCCCTGAGGAGGAAGGAGCGGCAGAGACAACGTGTGATGAACTGACCGCAACCCCCATTCCCTATCCTCCTGTGCCACTTGGGGGGAAGAGGGAGTGAAATTAAACCTGGGAAGAAGAGAGGAGTGGGAAGAAGGTGTTTTTGAGATTTGGTCTTATTTCTCATTATCCTGCTCTGATTTGATTGGTAGTAAATTAAATTAATTTTCCCCAAGTCGAGGCTGTTTTGCCTGGGATGGTAATTAATGAATGATGTCTCCCTGTCCTTATCTCGACCCACAAGCCTTTCATTGTATTTTCTCTCCCCTGTCCAGCCGAGGAGGGGAGTGATAGAGTGGCTTCGGTGGGACCCTGGCATCCAGCCAAGAATGAAATATCAAAAGTTCATCCCACTTTTCAAAAAAATTATGAAAGTTATTGCAACATTCCCAGCTCAGATAATTCCCAAATGATAGATTCAAGGCAACAGAGAGCTCTGCCCAGTGAGGAGGGAAGATCAGGCTGAGCGATAGCAGCTCTGCTCTCCCACTGTTTCCTTGTTATGTTTGTTGTGGATCCTCTCAGCACACTCCCTTATGCTCATCTCTTTTCCATTTTTTGGGGGTGGCAAAGTCAACATCACTACTTTCCCTTTCCACATAACACATTCAGAAAACTAAGGGGAAACAAAGAGGATTATCTTCTCTACCTTCTGTAATCTGAACTAGGAATTCTAGACACCTATGTGAAGTGACTTTATGCAACCCTGTCCTACACGAAACTCACCCCAGTTTATACAGAGGTTATATATAATAGCAACCATAACTTCAAAATACCATAAAGCAATTGGAGTTGAACAGGTGTGACCTGAAGATAATATCCAAGCAATGTTATATCCTTATAATTTTACAGAGTTACCTCTTCTTACAATGTGCATTCATTCATTTATCTCTTGCAATATGTTTCTAAATTTTGTGGTATCCACTTAATGCAGTAAGGATTAAGAAGGTACTTAGAACCTGCCAAGATATTTCTAACAGGATTCCTAGCATCTTTCCAGTTAGGTTCAATCCAAGAAACACAGAAGAACAAAGCCAGTACCACTCTGCCAAAGAAGCAATTTCTTCTCCTGTTAATATTCTTTTTTATTGGATCTTGTTTACCTCATTTATCCCATTTCTTAATTTAGTCCCATGAACCCAGATGGTAAGAGGTTTTGTATCATAGGTTGCAAAGTGGCAGCAACTATCAGCCAACGAACAACGAACTTGTCTGACGTAAACCGAAGGACTGCTGAAAATTACAACCTCTGCCTTCTGCCTTCCTCCTCATTGTTCCCTAGGTCTGCCACTGGCCTCTGCCAGCGATTCAGCACAGGCACTGCTGAACGCTGCAGCATCCCTCCCTTCCTGCCCTGCCCAAAGCCCGTTTGATTTATAGACAGAGTTTCAGTTGTTTCCCTCTTCCTTTGCACTTCCCTTTCTTATCAAACTATCAGTTAACTACTTCAGTTTCTGCTTTCCTGTGGAGAAATAGGTGTACTCTAGCAGATTGGACTAGAGATTTATCCTGACTGGCAACTTTGCAATGCCAGTGGCTGCGCTAAAGCTAAAGACTTGTTAAGAAGAAAAATAGTTTGACCCAAACCCTGACAGAGAGCCCTTACTTAAACTGGAGCGATCCACCCATTCCCTGCCTTCTCCACAAAGCCGTCTCAGCAGCTCAGCTTCCGCAGGCAGCAGCACCTGCCCGATTCGCTGCGCACCACGAGGTGGCAGGACAAAACCACTCTCGGGGCTGCGGCGCCGGGCGGGGAGCGCCCGCG
>NW_009219152.1:0-1928 GCF_000690835.1 Fulmarus glacialis
GAAGAAGCCACCCAACTATAAGGGGCTCTGGGCCCAGCGCCACCTCTGGCTGGAGCCGGGCCAGGAGCTGCCAGGAAAGAGGCAGGAGCAAGGGGAAGGGGTGAGGGCCAGCCTGGCTCCCTGGGGGCAGCAGGGAAGGGGAGAGGAGCATGCAGGGCCAGGGGCACGCGTGGGCACAGCTGAACTCCCGCCCCTCACACGTGGGAGAAAGCGTGGCTCTTGCAGAGCGGCTTGTCCTTCTTGGAGTAGAACGTCTTCCCTTCCAGGTTGGTCTGGCAGATCTGGGGAGGAGAGCACAGGGGGTCAGGTCAGGGGGGCCGAATCAGCCCCTGGGTCCCAGGGCTCAGCACCAGCACCACACAGATGCTGGGGAGCAGCAGGCTCAGAGCAGGGGCCCGAGCCACCAGCGCAGAGCCAAGTGGGGAAAACCTCGTGGCAGCAGGGACCCCCTGCCGCCGGTGTACCCCACAAAGGGAACAACCGGTGTCCCCCACACAGGGCACAACTGCCAGGGAGAGCCACGGCCCCCACCAGCAGCCGGGGAGGGAGGCACACGGCTCACCGCACAGACGAAGCAAGTGTCGTGCCAGCTGAACCCCAGCGCCTCCAGGAACCGGTCCCCAGCATCAATCTTGAAATCGCAGCCACGGCACTTGGTGCCAAACATCTTCTCGTAATCTGCGAGGAGAGGCAGAGCCCAGGTCAGCGTTTCCCCTCACTGCAGCCCCTCATCCCAGGGGAGCAGGGCTGCAGCAGAGCTGGGATCCCATGGGCACAGCCTGGGGACAACTCGCTGCCAGCTCCGGGGGGACGATGCCTGAGACACCCGGCAAAATGCCTGTGCCATGCAGGGTGGCCCCGGCTGTCACCAGGCCGCAGGGAGGAGGCGAACCTCATCTCCCAGGATGCAGCACTCGCCTTTGATGTACATCCTCTGTCATCGCCATGGCAACACGGGAGTGATGGCACTACCCAGCAGCCGGGGAGGACAGGGATGGAGGGCTCAGGGCCGTGGGAGGGGCATCTCTGCCTTCCCCACAGCCTGGGGAGAGCCCCGCAGCACAGGGCAGCTCACCCCCCACCCCTGTGGGCAAGTGCTGAGCCCTGACAGTGCCCGGTGCCCCGGGGCCATGCAAGGTGACACGTGGGGTCCCCGGGTCCTACCTCTCTCGCAGTAGGGCTGTCCCTCCTCCATGTAGAAGGCACGGTTGCGGATGGGAGTTTTGCACGCAGCACAGGTGAAGCACTGCACATGCCAGGTCATCTTCAGCGCGTGCATGACCTCCTGGAAGGGAACTGCTGTCAGCCAGGGGCAGGACCACCTTGCACCACGGGGGACCCCCTCCCAGGGTAGAAAGGGACAAGGGATCCCTGGGGATGGGATCAGGATGGGAAGGGACAGAGCTGGGGACACATAGGTGAGTGGGGAGCAGGGACAGGAGGTGTGGGGCAGGCCGACGGACACTCACCCCGGTGATCTTCTTCTTGCATTTGGCACAGCTGGGCGCATAGCGCGTGTCGTAGCACTTGGGGCAGAAGATGGAGCCTTTCTCCTCGAAGAAGCCGCCCTCATCCAGCACCTTCCTGCACTGGCAGCAGGTGAACTCCTCGGGGTGGTAATAATGTCCCAGCGCCACCAGGTAGCGTCCCCTGCAACAGGACAGAGTCACGTCAGCCATGCTGGGGCCCAGGACGCTGGCGTGGTGGCAGTGGTGGCCAGGGCTCACCTGATGACCTTGTTGCACTTGTAGCAGAGGGGCGTGCGGCCGGGCCCTACGATGGAGCTGCGGTTCTGCATGGGGGTCGGCGTGGCCGGCTGGCTGTGCTTGCTCACCACCGTGCTCGTCTTGTCTGGGGCGTAGCGCTCAGCGAACGAGGGGTCCACGGCCCAGGGTGGGCGGCTGGCAGGGCCAGGGGTGGCGGCGGGG
>NW_009219153.1:0-821 GCF_000690835.1 Fulmarus glacialis
CGAGGCTGCCCGGGCGGGGTGAGCCCCCGGCGGGGCCCGCGCCCCGCGCTTCCTGCCCGCTTAACCCGGGGCCAGGGAAGGGGCCAGTTAGCGACGGACGACGTGTCACTGTCATCAGGGAAAGCACTTAATTGAAAGCACTTAATTGGGTATAAAGATAATGGGTAAAGAAGAATGGAATGCCTTACTCCAGAATTACCCAGGGCCGGTACATGCAGACTTTAGAGTTTATAATAAAATCACAATTTTCCTGTACTATCTTGTTTTAGTAAGAAAACGAAGTGCAAAGAAAGAAGAATCGTAACATTCGTTTGAACGATCAGTTCCACCAGGAGATCCTCAGTATCATCACAAAGTTTAAGCCACAGGACTGGAAACAAAATGCTCCTGTCAGCAATAATTCAAACCCGGTAAAAGGCATCCTCCCCCCAGCTGCTTTGAGTTTGCTCCAAATACTTCGAGAGAGAATTCTGCAACAGCAGCCTTCGTGTTACTATTGTTTGCAACTGTGGCCCAGTGGTCCCCATTGTAAACTACTTCTGAACAAGGTACCCTGTACCCTGGCTGTACCTGATCCACATTGTCAGACAAAAACATAAAGAGAAGGAGAAAATACATGGACAGCTTCTAACTTCAGTGTAACCATCACAAAATTACAAAACCCATCACCACCAAGACAAGAAAAGCAAGGCTTTAGACAGCGTTGCAGAGTATGATGGACGTGACAGCTTAGGGAGGCGAAGTGAAACAGGAGCAGTTCTGTATTCATGTGGAAACATTCACAATCAATAAATAAAATCTGTGTTCAAACACTTCCTGCT
>NW_009219153.1:836-25236 GCF_000690835.1 Fulmarus glacialis
ATGATCACAGAATAGCTTTTATCTCTTTGGAAAGTTGTATGTTATATTTCAGCTCAAGTCATGTTTTATTTATGCCTAGCTAGATATTCATAATGTACTCAGTAAAAGAGAGGCCTCGGAAGTACTGGAATGAGCGTGCAGAAATGCTGCATATTGTTATTTCATCCTCTTTCTTATCCATATAAAGCCCTTATGTACTCACTAAAGACCTGACACGACATGCATTCCTCACTAGCTTGTTTTAACTACGGAGCGTAACTGTCACTAGGTCTTTTGTAGGTAGAGCTGTAGAAGCACAGGCTTTAAAATGTTCGTAAATACTGAACAAAAAAACCCAAATACGAAAACTCCAGGAGATCCCATCAAAACCTTCAGCCTGTTGCTAGAGGTCCTCTGAATGATAAAAGGGTGGAAGCATTTTCAACCACAAATACTGGCTTGCGGTAGAAGACCAATGTAGGAAACTAAATTATCACTGATAACACCTCAATGAAATTGTCCAGCCTTTCAACCCTGAAGCCAACTTCAATATTGAAGAATGTTAGTGAGAGCATGGTAGGTAAACGTGAATATAAGAAATAAGAAAAGCTAAAGTATCTTGCAAAACACTCAAGACCAAGAAACATGTAAACAGCTTAGTTCAAGACCTCTTTAAAGGACTTGTCTGCCTGTAACATTTGTTGCATGCTATTTTGTTGAGTTTGCTAAACTTTGGATAAGCATGTGTACTTGGCATATTCACAGTGAGCTGTGAGGAAGCTGAATATCAAGAAGGGGAAGGCATCCAGCAGCAGGCGAGGAGTACAATTACCTCATCACTGCTGAGCTCTGGAGTTTGTGATGCTGTCCTGTAGTGCAGCTGCAAGAATCCAGAGGCATATCACAACCCCAGAAAGCTGCATGCCTGGAAAAGGTGTGATAACAGTTCGTCCATCTTCTAATAAATGTCACCGCAGTGTTTTTATGTACCTTGGTATAGCCGTTCATGGAAGCTTTACAGTTTCCTATGTATCTCCTGTCTACTCGTGAACAACACCACGGTGGAAAAAAGCAGATAAAAAGGCCAGGATGCGGGTGGCAGAACACAGCCAGGTAGTCTGGCTGAATCACCGCCGATAACGCTGCTTGCGGGGGAGGTTGACTCAGCAACGCCATGTCTTCAAGTTTCCCCGCTGGGGCATCTGTGCTTTGACAGTGCTACTGCTCAAGGCAGAAGGGAAGAAAACATGCTTAAATTTAAGCAGTCAGATAACAGAACCTGAGACACGTTCATCCTTGTGGCTGGATTTTAAGTTGGTTTTATAGAAAATGAATGTAATTAGTAAAGCTTTTTTGCTACAAATAACCTCTGTGTATCTGTCTGGAAACCGGGCCAAACTGAAGCCAGTAGTTTTACTCTATAAATAAATTTAGCTTGTTAATGCTTTATTCACTTTCCAGCAGTGTTTCACATCTGCAGTCTGCTTATGTATACAGTTCTAGACCGGGAGCAATATTTGGTTTAGATTTTCAAAAACCTCTTGAAGAAGTGTGCTAACTGGCTTGCACCTCCTGCAGAGATGAGTTTGTGCTATTTAATGCTGCTGAAGCAAGCCCCTACTTTCACGTGGATCTCAACTTGGCAATGCAGCGAGCCCTGAGGCCATCCCAAGCCCCTCTTCTTAACAAATCTATGTTGTCCCATCTACGAGGCCCAACCGTGCAGAGCTGGTGGGTAGTACTGGCTCCGGTCCATTCTACGTGCATTTGTCCCTCTGCACCTAATGGAGCCTACCTACACTAAGACGACTTGCATTACCTTATCACCTCTTACATTTCTTGGCTTGATAAGAATTAGGAGCGTGGCAATCTGTGTTCCAGTACTGCCCCACTCAAGAGGGGTATGAGGATCTCGATACTCATAGAAAGCAGCAGCGTGGTACAAGGGAAAGCTCATGTAACCTTACACGTGAATCAACGGTAACTGGAAACAGCCTGCATCCCCAGATAATTATTGTGAAATGTGATGCTACAGACAATGAATGGACTCAAGTTCTTATTGTCTGAAAAGCCTTCTCCCCACCTCTTTCCTCGTGATCTTCTGACACAAACTCTACCCTCTTGGCAGAATCAACAAAGAAAAATGGCAATAGAAAGTAACAGCTTAAGCACTGGTATTGGGCAGATGCCGTCTCATTAATGTCAGTTGCAGCACATCTTACCCACGGGTTTGTGATCTATTTCCAGGTTGAGAAGTCGCATCTCTTTTTTTTTTTCCCTCGAGTGAAAACAGAATGCTCTAAATGGAATTAAGCTGAAGCATAACCTCTGAAAGCAGCATTTTTCTTTGATTAAAGCCAGAAATGTGTTCAATATTTATTCTACACACTTGCTTTCACATTTAATAGAATTAAAAGATTATTAAAAAAACCTGAATGCTAAATAGCTAAACATTGTTCTAAGAGAATGCATACTATTTCCCCGATCTAATTAAGACCGGAATGGACGCATTCTATCAAAAAGCAAAGCAGCATTTCTGCAAGCACATCTATATTGTAAATTACGTTGAAATTAAAATCACAAATTTTCAGTTATTGAGTTGCTTCACTAAGTAGAGAAATCTTTTTCCTCCACCCACAACTTTTGCAGTTGAACACTGTGTCCTAGCAAAGTCTAAGCAGCCTTTAAGAAGCCTTACAACAATTCCTCCTGTTTTGCAAAAAATAACTATGTATGTTACAAAGCGAGATGTTAAACTGTATTGGGTGGCACTATAATTAAGAATAGATTAGCTTACCTAATAAACTGCACTCCTGCTGGTAGGGCAGGCTGCCCTACAAAAGACTGAAATGTTCCACTGAAAGTACACTGCATGCACTGCACAGCATTAACAATAAACTGTGTCATCTAATATCTGCAAAGCAGGAATCATGAAATTACACGGTGTACACAATGTTTTTATTTTTGCCTTTTCTACAGGGAAATGAGAGTGCAAATCTTTCACAAAGGAACACAAATTGATACCGATTTGAATCTGCTTTGCCCTGCGCTTTCAGTAACACCTTATACCAGGAGAGAGAATAGAACCAAGCAGCTTGTTGTTGCCATAGCTATGGTTTATTACCAGCCTCCTGAAATGTCAGACTTTTCTTAATGTTCCACGTTTCAGAATCAGATTTTCACCTGAGAATCTCAGCCTGAGAATGTTTTCCTTTACATCATTGCTAGAAAACCCTTGGGAGTCAGGGATTTTACGTGGTTCATCACTGGTGGGCGGGACAAGCACTTTTTTTTTGTTGTATGATTTAAAAATAAGTCTAAGAGATTTAAATCAACTTGGTGTCATCAACTCTGATGCCGCAGGAAGAAGAACATATGCAGGGGGTGGGATCCAGTGACATCAGACCAGTAACTTGTCAGTTAATCAGGAATTTCCCAGGTGTGTTTTTCTCAAAGGTAAAATTTTGAGTTCTGCTATTCTACCTTCCCTTTTCTCCATCCCGTCGTCTCCCAAAGGCAGTGGGAAAGAAGGGGGAATACAAATGACTTGGGTGGGGATGGAGAGAAATGTAAAAACCTACAGGCCGCAGGCAGGCCGCCGCCTTCTCCTCCCAGCCTTTCAGGGTTGGCTCCCAACACAGTTAAGAGCCAGACTGCCTGCACCGGAGCAGAGCCCCTTCCCCTAGCCCCGGTGGGACTCACTAACATATCTAACATCCTTTCAGGACATAACACTTCAACAAAAAATATTTTTTAAAAATTGTTTCTCCTACTCATGTTGCATGACTTTTTTACAATCTTTCCAGTTCTCGTGTTCTTGAGCCCGCTCGAGTCACCTTCACTTTCTATGAAAGCACTAGCTGATTTCGGGAGCACCCATCCTTTTTTTTTTCCAGTAGGTCTAAGACAAAAAGAGATAGCAAGCTGTAAATCCTCTTGAGAGAGAGGACAGAGACCTCTTGGTGATATTCTATATCTATTGTGATGCTGAAACATCTGATGAAGGCCATATTTGAGACCTGTTGCAGTCTAGAGGCTTCTTTGTAATAATTAATAAAAAATGATAATTTGGTGCTTGATAGTATTCTTCGGTATTCTTCAGAGAGAAAGACCAGCAAAATGAAGAAAATGAAGGCATGAGATAACTGTGCTATCAGTCATCAGACCAGGCAGACACAATTCAGTTTCAAAATGGCTGTACCAAAACCCTTTCAATTTGGGATTATCAAAATACTGAACTTTTTGTATTTACTTTTCTGTGCTGAAACTTATGCTAAAGCCTAAGAAAAGAAGCCTCAGCAGTGCTGCAGTTCAGGTTTTCGATCCGACTGCTGCTGGCAACGCCTGAGTTTTTGCAGTTGACCTTTTACTTCAAGGCAGTCTTGTTTGACCCCGTGTTATACACAGAGAAATGAGTGCAGAAGGATAAAGCATTGGATGATATTGCTATACAATAATTTGCAGATTTTTTAAGCTGCTTTATGTAGGTTAAACTCCACCTCATTGTGAAGTAACTGCCATATTAGAAGCACAAAACATCATTTAGCCTGACCTGTTTAAAACCTACCTGCTTTAAAGGTCAATCAAAAAGCATCCCTCTTGTATGTAGTCACTGAAACAAAGGATCAGACTGTGCAGTGAGGTTCCTTGCTCCATCTCCACCTCAGCACAGAAAGGAATAAATCCTGTTTTCCTTTTGCAACAAACATGCCCACTGATTTATATAACCTTTGAGACATACAGAATTTAAAATTACAAGTGACTGTATTCAGGAAGGCCAAACACATTACAGCACAACCAGCCAGCGATGCAACATTGTATGAATACCTGAAAATGGAAATTTCTTCCAAGTGGCCATCATTATCTGCTTATAGCCTGAAATATGTAGTTTGTTTACTCCAAGTCAGAAATACAACCTATGAACATTACCAGTCAGAAAATTATCTGGTCACTTGTGTTTGAGCCAAACCCAGTATTGCTGCAAAGGGATGAAATTTCAGTAAAGTCAATGGAGTTATGCCAGCGCTCAGTTTAGTCAGCTCAGTACTGTCATATACCCATATGTAAAAGTCGGATGGAAAAATTTATTTCATGCTTTAACTATAAATACAATTAACTTCATGAAGCTCCCCACCCCATTTTTTTCTCCATTGACTTTTATTCTACAAAAATCACTGACGTTCATTCTACAATAATTCACTACTATATACTATAATAATGTATCAGTATTATAATCCTTTGTTTTCGCTCAGGAGTGAGAGGTCCATGCCTAAAATGTTGGGGTATTCTATGCTGGTAGAATAAAATCCAGTTTAAAAGGACACTTTTAGACCCACCCAGCACACCCCTGCAGATGTCTCAGAAAGAGCCCGCTCCCTGTACAATGCACGAGGGCCAGCAGCCGTCAGTTGCGGCACTGCTGAGAACTTGCCGGTGTGCAGGACAGGCGGCCTTAGAAAACATTCGGGGTTTGTTATGCCCGAGACTGCAAAGCACAATTTGCTTATATCTTGTGCTTCATATCCTTCAGTCTTTTCAATAACATTCTCACGTTAAACTAAAAAACATATACGTTAGCACACACTTTTTTAGACAAACCCAGTTCACCCAAGAAGGTAGAAAATGACTGAAATGCAAATACTAGTTTGTACTGACCACAGTGCCCATCAGATTTGTTTCACGGGACCTCAGGGTTAGTATATGACACACATACGAATCCACCACAGTATCCTTAGACTGTTTTGCTTTTGACTTAAAATTAACAGAGACAAGAGCGTTTATTAAAAGTAACTTTGCGACTCTGGCTTGGCTGTAAGATCGTTCTCTAGTATTCTACTTTTAACACTTTGCTTGAGTCACCAAATTGATCTGGGAGGCATTTTAGTAAACGTGCAACCTGATCTTTCGTCACAGAGAAAACAACAAGAAATTGAGCTTCTAAGTGAGCATGTAACTTTAAATGTACATAAATAAAAGAAGCATAGAAGTTTAAGTATTGCTGCTTAAATTATTGGGGACTGTCCCACTAATTTAGGAATCCCACGGTTTAAGAATTGCACATCATGTAGTGCACCGGTGTACCATTCTAATACCTCAAATAAGAATATCTGGTTAAATCAATTAAAATTAAATTGAAGAATCATAATTCCAATTTTCTGGTTAATGCAGGACAGTACAGTACAAATGTGCTCTATACTTTGACCATTTAGTTCTCAGTGTTACTATCTTCTGGGCCAAGCATCAGAAGGTCAGTCCAGAACATGGGAACGTCCCCCTAGCTTCTGAAGGAAGACTGATTGCCATCTATTCACAAGGTAAGTAGCTTGAACCACCCAAACGAAATGCATTAATGGGAAGAGATAAATAGCCTATCTACAAGTTCGGAACTGGCTGCATCCTTACAAAACAACATTATGTATACGCTCCCAATGTGAAAATTACGAAGGACAAAAAATATACTGAAACAGGACATGACAAACCGTGCAGGAAGCTAAAATGGATAGCAACAAATAGGCATTAAGAAAGTGCAAGAGGCAGTCATACACAAGGCTCCCATCTGCAAACTACTCCAGCGAACACTCCGTGAAGTCAGTTCATTCATGGAAGTCCTTGCTCAAAGACGCCACTGAGCTTACATTTCATGAGCCTTTCACGGTGTTGGCCCTGCTGGAACGCACCCCCAGCAGTCACCATGACAAGATCTTTACTTAGCACAGCCACTGCAGTTAAAAGATAGAACAGAAAAATGAGAAAGAAATGAAAAGGACGCAGACAGCTGTAATAAGGTATCTTTAAATACATGCAAATATTACTTGTCTTTTGCTTCTATGTTTGAAGATAACTGCTGCAAGGATAAGCTCACAAAATTTGGATTAAAAACACAAGAAAACCATGTATTTTGCTTTGTATTAAGGGTAGAACTCAAGAACTAATTTTAAAAATGATAAATTGAATCACATATTCCAAAAACACATTTGCTGCATTGATATGTTACCGCTTTCAGATGTTACCGATATGCAAGAACACGTAAGTTTGAAGCATAAAAATGTGACCTCTGAAAGCTGACTCTAATAGATCTCTAAAGTAATCTGAAAGATCTAAAACCCTAGAAATATGTAACAAGCTCTAAAAGCGGAACATAATCAAATAATAATATCTACTCAGTGCTATATATCCTTGAGTTTATATGTTTCAATTTAAATAAACCAGTCTCCCTTGCACAGAGATAAGAAAACAGCTGTGTAAAACAAAAACTACCAACCGTTTTACTTGAGTCTATATTTAGCATTTGCTGCATCATGCTTTAATTGCTGAAGCTGCCTCTACAGAAGCATTAAAAAATCACTAGAAAAAATGGGGTTTTTTTTCATCATGTCATCATGAGGCACATTGAATGTTCGGAACAAAGCTTCACCTTACAAGATTTCCACATCAGTTCTGATGCTCAAAAAAGTTCTAAAATTCAGATGAATTATCAACATTTTGTTTCTCTCAGACAACCCTCTTGAAGCTCACCATCACAAACAAAACGTGACCTATTGCAAATTCAAATTTGGATGAACACAGATGAAAAGAAAATGTTGACAGTTTAGTTCCTTCTTTAAAAAAAGGAGGTAAGTTAGTAAATACGGTAATTTCCATAGCAAGTCAATTTGTGAGCCAAGTTGGATCAAACAGATCCAACTATCTAGTTTGAGAGGCTGTGAATTGTGTTTCCTTTTCTAATGAAGTCTCTAATTTTCCCTCACTGGGTTTTTTAGCATAATCTTTCATGATTTTCAAATATAATTTTACATGAAGTATATATAGGTACTCAAACTGGATCATATGGTAAGAGACTAGTTTTCTAACGACTCATTCATTTAAAATACAAGCGAGCAGTCACTGAAATGGAGTTTCTTGCAGAATCCTGATCAACGATCTACAGCTGCAAGGATTTCCCACAGAAATCCTTTTTGCTATCCCAAGTAGTGACTGCAATATAGGGTTTTACTGCCCCTGGACCTCAGCCACTTCAAACATTTCCACAGCACATGGCGCAGGGTGCACATGGCAGGTCCTCCCTGCCTGATGGTATTTCCATACGGGGCAGGACAATATGGACTTGACAAGCTCTCTGATGCGCTGTGGTCGGATTTACTAAAAAAAAGGGCAGAGACAAGAGTTATTAGTTCAGTGCAGAAGAGGGCAAGAGCTCGGGGTCCCTGAGGCTCTGGTCTGCGGGGAAGCGCTGCTTGACGCACCTTCAGGGTCTCTGAACCCATTTGCAAAGGCTTAAAAAGTAATCCGTTGACTGACTGGACCTCAGCACTGACTCTAATGATTATATACAGGATGAATAAGCACGTTAGGATCGTGGAACAAATTATCCAATTAGCTGTGCAACTTAATCATGTAGTTTACCATCCCAGAAGGTGACATTTTTGAAGGAACTTGGGGTCAGGTTTTCCCAAGCCCTCGTCCTCCCGTATGGTGAGCTCTTTGCAAAATCCGCCTGAGAGGGAGTGGGACTGTTTGGCAAAGAACAAAAAGCCAGATTTCTGAATGTGCTCTTCCCCCACCCACCCTCATCAGCTCTATTTTTAAGTACAAAGCTAGCTCCATATAATTTCCTCAGATTTGACAGTCGGTCACACTGTTACAGATTTAACAGAAGAGTGGCTGTCTTGGCTGGGCTTATTTCTCGGCACAGAAAAGAGAGAGACCTGCCCTGTAAACACGTCACAGTGTCGGGAAGTAGTACTTGCTGGACGACAAATGAGCGTGATGCAGGTCTGCCCCCGTACAGTACACACAACACAAATCCTTTCATCGTATTTCAGCTTTGATGCAGGCACTGCCAACAGCTTCAGTCCTGTTCAACGACTGCAAATGAATAGGCAACTCATTTAGTGGGTTGCTAATATCTGCAGAAGTAACTGGCAAACGCATCATAAGAGTTATTCGTGATAATACATGTGTGTGTCGAGGCTCTCAAAGAGCTGGTGTAAAATATCTGTCCCTCCAGGCCTTCAGGGTATATTGCCCCTCCTCAAAATCTTTCAATCTTATTCTGCCTTGAACTTTCAGACATCCCTTCCAAACTGGTGGGAGTGAGTACAGTTGTGCCCATTTCTAAGATGATGAAAACTGGGCCCACAACAACCCACCATGGAGTTGGGGAGGGAGGTCAGCGCTCTCCAGTTTTAATGCTTCCCCGTTAGACAATGCTAAATGTATTTACTACCCATAGAATTGTTTATTCATAGCTTAACAAACTGAGGTTTTGTTAAAAATTGATTTTATTGTAACAGTAATGTCATTATTATTACCAGTTTCAAGTCTATCATTTAAATTAAATACCTTTAAAAATACACAGGGATTATCCAAACAGTCCAGTTACTTCTATGCTGTGCATAGCTATTAGGAAAAGTGACAAAGAATGGATAAAATTTAAAATGAATGCAGTTTTTAGAAAATTACTGGTTTCATAATACTTTTAAATACTATTTTATGAACACTTCAGTACTACATAGCTGGCTAATAGAGAAAGAACAGTTGTACTAGAAAAGAGGTTTTTATTAACGAAAGCTTTAATTTTTCAAACACCACAGGTTTTTCTGCCAGGCAGAGTATCAGCTTGCCTGGTAAAAACTGTTTTCCCTTGGAAAGAAGAGATGGGTATAGGATGTAACCAAGAAAAGACAATTCCTCTTGGCTGACCTAAGCAGAAGTATTGACTTATGTCTCTGAAAGGAGTTCTTTATTAAGAGCAGAGTTAAGTTGTTCAGTAGCTCTACAGATGGGTTGTTTTCTGTTGTGGGTTGGGGTTTTTTTTCCCCCAAAAAAAGGAAAGAAGTTGAAATTAGCAGCGAGCTCATAACAGATTTTGGACCCTTAGCAGATGGTAATGAAGAGAGTCATGGGCAATATAGTAGAGAGGGTGATGTTCCACATCTGCAGAATAGAAACGATGGGAATTAAGAAGACAATTCTGAAATAACATTAACTTCCAGACCACAATTAAAGCATAGTTAGCTTTTCAGAAATAAGAAACAGGCTCCTGGTAGGAGGCCCTGAATTTTCATTTGCCCTCGAACGGCATGAAGTGCACTCACTAAATAGCAACAGTCAAATATAATTTTCTGGATGCTACAAAGAAACATTTATCTGTACTATGAAATAATGCCTTTTCAGAAATATGTCAGTATCAGCTTCTAGAGTTTTCATGTTATCCTCAAAAACTCTTCAGTTCAGAAACTGTTCAAGCTTTCTTTCATGTAAAAGTTTTAGGCAGACAAATAAGTAGATTGACAAGTCTTTATTTTCTTGCTTGCTTTCATGCAGTCTGGGCAGTCAGTACTGGAATCCATCTTGGGGGCCCAATCCTGTCCCAAATTAAGCTGATGAGTAATTTGCTAAACTGACATAGTTTAGCAAGTCTTTATCTTTAGATAAAAGAACCATCAGCAAGATAGGCATTTAGATCACGAGCTCTCTTCATACAGTGTTTCAGAAAGCAGTAAAAAAACCCTAAAGGTTATTTGTCCCCTCCATAAGAATGTAGTGACTTTAATAAGAGAATAAAAAACAGAATGAGAGAAAGGATGAGAAAGAGAGAGACAGAATGAGACAGAACTAGAGAAGGGGGAGAAAACAAGAAAGAAGGCAAAAAATAAGAGACAAAGAAGCAGAGAGACTTAGAGAGAAAAAAGTGAAAGAAAAAAGGAAGAGAAGGAAAGAAGGAAAGAAAAAGAGAGACAGAAAGAAAGAGAAAGAAAAAGAAAGAAGGAAAAAGAGAGAAAGAGAGAAGGAAGGAAAGAAGGAAAGAAAGGAAAAGGGAAGGAAGCAAGAAAGAAAGAAAGAGAGAAAGGGCGAGAAGAAAGCTTTGATAACATGCAGTTTTGGAGAGACAGTTTCTTCATCTTGGAGAGGGGGGAGGGAAGTTTGGAGAGTAGCATTATACCAATTCCTCTTTGGAATAATTTATAAAATTGGATATGCAGATAAGTCACATACATATCACTGTAAGCAAAATCGGCCTGGAGACCACACTAATCAGCAAACTGTAGAGCCTCCAGAAGGCTCAGCTGTTCCCGTCCTTCAGAACACATCCTTGCTCAATGCTCTGCAGTTTGCTTACGAGCTGAGGTCTTTTTCGTCACAGTGAACAGACAAAGAGAAATTCAAACCAAGCAGCCGACCCTGCTCACTGGCTATACATAGAGGTTTCTAAGAAAGAGGGAAAATAATCCCAAATAGTCTGAAAGCAAAAGGACATTGCTTAAAGACAATTATTTCCCTCCCGCAACTTGCATTGTCCTTACCCTTCCTTGTATATGGATCATTGTTAAATGAGAGAAAGATACAATAGAAAGCCATGGAAAAAATGCCATGGACATATTCCCTTCTGGGCATTAATATAATCAATCAAGCAGCTACTTTAGTTACCTTGTTTGTGATCTGTCCTTGATTCCATTAGGAAGCCACTTCCAGAGGTTTGCAATTCCACTTACAGAGTCCCCCTCCGTAGTGAAACAGTGTTCAAGGACATGTATTTAGAAGTGGCAAGATAGCACCACATGTTAACATTTTCCTTCTCAAGACCTAGATGCTACAAGTGAAAATCATGCCTTGGCTCTCTGCATGCTTCTATCTGGCTTTATTAACTGATCACAACAATAATCTCCGCTAAAATGACTCTCAGTAAAAGGGTAGGAGGGAGCTGGTTTAGCAGAACTGGGTGAAGCTTTTCACCTAGCTACTACCCAAGCAAGATCCAAGAAGAAAGGAGCAAGGGACTTTGGCTCTGCACCTAAGTTAGTCGGGATTTGAATTTTTGGAGACTGAAAGCAGGATTCTGAATATTATTATTCAGAAATAATAATAATGCTGCATCCGCTGCATCCACTGCATCTAGGAAAGTTCAGACATTGTTTCTTGGGGGGTTAACTGCATCTAGAAAAGTTCAGACATTGTTTTTGGGGGGGTTGTTCAGGTCACTGCAGAAAAAGACAACCACTGTAAATCTGAGAGCAGAATCTACGTTCAAATTCAAATCTTTCTCACAATATCCCAAAGTACTTTGGGTTTAGAATCACTTTGTAACAAGGCAAAATTATCTTGAAGAGAAGGAATCATTAACATTTGCCTCATTGTCTTAGCTTCCCACACACACACACTGACTGAATGTCAGTCCAGTCATAAAAGATTATTTTTTCCCTACTACTTCTACTTGGTGGTGGCACTACACAGCTCGGTATCCCCATCTTTCTAGTATATTCACCAATACAAGAGAACTCATATTTCTGTGCTCCAGCTGGAAGACTGTATGGAACAAAGTTTTCCATGGTAATCGAGTCAAAATGACATGCCCCCGTTTCTTAATGTAATGATGCAACACTGAAAGTACTGAACAGCAGTAAAACAAACACTTAACAGCATTTATGGTTTAAACACATTTAAAAGAAAGATCATAAAGTATTTTACAAGAATAAACTACCCTTCACAAACATCTCTCTGGAATTTTACAGTGTCCATTGCAAAGATTTTCCAGCTACGGATTATTTTTAGTTCAAGTTTCAACTAGGTAAACTAAGGCATATAGGCTGACAGTGTATCCAGTGAGCATAGTCAATTAGTTTAAATTCTGTTTTCTTTTTTCACAATTTAAGACATGATGTATGCATAGATTTCCAGTGAAGGTATGATGGTTTATTCACATCGTCCTATAGATGAACAGAGTCCCACCTGTTTATTCAGTGCAGGGCTGGCTTGCTTACTTCAGTAAACTAGCGCATATTAGCAAACTGAAAAGGAATGCAGCAACCCATCTCCTATAAACACCACTTGGCTATTTAAGCCTACACTGCACTAGAAATAGACTTATATCTCACAAACACCACCAAATGTCAGAGCATATCATTTATTCATTGCACGCTATATTATTTTCAAATCAGATTTTATGTGTCCCTTACTATATAAAGCTGGAGAAATATTCTCATACACATGAAAGACTTCTGCACTGAGGAATTATACCACTTTTAAATCAATTTACAGACTATGCAGTGAAGGTCAAACTACAAGGCAGGAGATTCAGATTTTGATTTGGGTCTTGCTCCTGGTTCACTGACTGACCTCAAACATGTTCCCTAGTGTTTGTTTTTAACACTGTCTTGCACTGAGACTTCGCTGGCTCTGCTTTCCTTTGTCCTATACCATCTTCTGTTGCTTCCCTCACATCTCCTACTTGCTTAAACAGGACCTCTGGAATACTGTCTGCTCCAACTTGGATAAGAACAAACAGCCCCAGTATTTCCTAACGTTCACCCAACCCCTCTTCACCCAGGTGAAGACCACATGTAATCAGGTCTGTAGTCTGCAAACCTTCCTTCACATGCTGCCTTCTTTTGGCCAAGTAAGGACCATAATCAGTTTTAGTGCCTAGACATGTAAAGATGGTTCAAGTAAAAAAAAAAAAGTAACATTTGATGCAGGCAGACAATGAAGCCTTAGGATACAACCCTGTCTAATCAATCTATTTTGAATTGCTGGTATGAGACATGTTTTGTACCGTACAGTTTTGCACACAGAGGGTGTGCTCTGATCTTTTATGCCTCCTCCTCTAGTTAAGCTAGGTTTTCACACCGACAGCAAAGCTATTGTGTGCATGACATTTACTGCTGGAAATGGATGCTGTGTCTTGGCAATAAATGGAAAATCTGAGCACTAGCAATGAAAAGATATCTTCACAGTGTTCCTTGGTCTCTTGTTAGTCATTCAACGTAGAGGAATTCAGCACAGAGGAAACAAACTGGGTGAATGTCAGTGTTCCCAGCTCTGGCCGAAGAAAGAAAAACCCTGTTAAAAAACAGAGTATGGGCACTGAGCACGACAGGCTGCAGATTTTCAGTGCACACCAATGAAAACCTTCCTGACAGCAAAGTCCCAGCAACCCAGCTGGGGTTTCTTTGGGAAACATACAGTTTTCCGCATAGGAGAGTAAGTTGGGATGCTTGTTTTCAGGTTGTGTGGAAAAATCTAATTGCTCTGAGGGATTTATATTTAGATGTAGCTTTGTAGCCTGCAGAAAGAAGACATAGTCTACAGGCTAGAAAGCAGAGTCATCCGGAACAGAAGTTCCCCATCTTTTTATAACCTCACTTGAGAATGGTGTCCATGGTCTATGTCTGACTGGATCCCAACATACGCTGGGAGCGTGTTGGCTGTGGAGCCGACACATGCTCCTTGTGCAGGCACAGCTCTAAGGCATTGCATTCACTTACTATTTCACCAGGTTTTATATCACTTACAGACTTCACCAGAAAATGTTTTTCTGTCTGTCCTCTGTAGAGAGACAGCAAGCCCTTTCCCAGCTGAAGCACCATGCAGCCTTTTAAAAAGTAATTCACAGACCACTTCGCATCCCAAATGCTGTGTGTGTGCCCGGCCACTGTGCACGCAGCCTGGCACCGCGAGGGGACTGGAGCCAACTCCAAACTCTGCCTGCCGCAGGCTCCCTCACGATCTGACAAGTGCATAGCGGTCCACAGCTCTTTTCCTTGCAGTGGCTTTGTAGGTAACCATCTGAGGAAATACAGAACATGAGTAAGCCATACAACACAAGTCATTTAAAACTAACCTGCATTACTCTCAAAAGCATGTAATACACTGGATTTCTAATCTAGAATTCGTACCGCTTTCAAGCCAGAGGCCAAATAAAAAGAAAGAGCTTGGCTAAGGCACAAGATGGTTGTTGTAATCTCCCTGCCCTTAGCTATGCAGCGAGGATGACACTCTTCTGACTGATGTGTTGTGTAATGATCTTTTGCATATCATTCTTCATGCAATTAGATTGAAAGCTGCTGCCTAAAAGACGTTGAGCATTTATGCCCTGTATTTTCTCATTTTCTTCATATCGAAAAATAGAGAATATAACCAGCCAGTTATGGTCTTGCTCTTTTTGCAGTACCATCCATTATAAATGCTACTTACAGCATCTGTATTTAACTTTATCCTTGCTGGCAATGTCGATTAAAAAAGAATTCACATTTTAGTTGGTTGCAGATTCTAAAAAAAAATAATTATTTGGTTATAGAAAAATTATCTGACAACATATCTAAAAACCGTTTCCTGCATGATTTCAAGAAATCAGGGAAGGAGTGGGAGGGATTGAGTGAATTTTTTTGCAGCTCTTAAAGAAGACTGTACTTAAGCAGAGGCTATCAAGGATTTGACTTCCAGAAATTGTTTTTGTATTTCTTTTAGGAAAGAGGAAAAGCTTCTCTCTTTCTTTTATGTCATTATTACAGTTTATCATTACATATGAGCTTTTTATCAGACAAAATTTTTCTGGTAAACCATGACGAGGTATGGCTTTGGCTCTTAAGTGAAATGTAATTGTTTAATATTTACGTTTTTTCATCACATTTTTACTAAATAGATTCTAGTATTCACTGAACAGTGTGTTTATTACACAATGCAATTTAAAAACGTGCACTAAAACACTACTGCACACAAATGTTTCTGTGGGAGAGTTAAAGCTGTGGTAATTTGGCACCACAGCAACAGCGTGTGAGCCACTTGGCAAGTTTTTATATTGGACAAGCAAGAAAAAGTGGTTATCTATCTGGAAGAAGTAATTTAGGATAGATAAAATAAAATATTTACACAAGCCCAAATCTAATCAAGGTTCTTGCTTCATGAAGCACATTTACATTGGCGCTAGTATACTAAAAAACACAAAGGATGCACATGAACATAAAACCAGACAAATGCATTTACAAATCAGGTTCCAGGTCACTGAACAAAAGATGCTGCCGTTGACACATAGTCACTGGTCTATAAAGAGAGATGTATGTAATCTTAGCCTGATTTCCAGCGGACAGATGGCATTATTTTGCAAAACCCATTGTATCACAAGACCTTATGACAACATTGCCATGTCTGTAAGGGAACAACTACTTAATAGGTAACAGATTCCAGACTTGATGTTTTTTTACCCCTAGAACTCTCCAGAAGGACACACAGGAATATTAATGGGAAGCCGGCACCGCTGCCTTTTTGGATGGTGCACTTCTATTCACTTAGCTATCCGTCAAGTGCAGCATGAATCGGCAACTGCAGTGCAGCTTCCTAGGACACTATAGAGAGGGAGAGAGATCCATCAGAGAAAATTACATTAGCTGATCTACAGAGCATAAACGATAGAGCCAGCAGGGCCCAGTTTACCTTCCTTTATACTGTCATGATGCCATTTGATGGAAACTAGCTGCTCTGGTCATGTTCTTCACGCTATACCCAGCCATGCCACCATAACATGCGGACAAGACCCAAGTGTCTGATGATCTTATGATTTATTTTGTTTTCAGTAAATTTCATATACTACATAGACTGACAGTCTTGCAATTAAAGCAAAGAATCAATATCAACAAATCTCTCACTCAGACATTTACACGAAATGTAAACTGGTTTCCACAAGCTACATCAGCACTGCCAGTACAGTATTAAGCCCAGTAAAATAAGATTTTTTAAAATGTATCTGCCCATCTCACAGTCTGGATACATCTCTAATGACACTCCATCTCCAGTTATTCAGAAACTTGTTGTCAAATATAAATCCTCTTGGCTTGCTTTACCAGAGGAATCACTGCATACATCTCAAATCAACAAATCACTAGGTAATTTGTAATGATGGGTTATCAAGTAACAGATAGAAAGTGTTGCATGCATAGGACTAAACTAAGCTTAGAGAAGAGAGGTATGAATGTCCCACCCCCATTCCTAGATTGGCACTATTAGTGCTCTTATTAGCACCTAGCATTGGTGGGATAAGATTTTTTTTTTTCCTGGGAGGAATACAACAAGATCAGTTTAGATGTGGGCTTGTTCTCAGGTGATCCCTGGGTCTCCGAACAGATAACATGATCCCTGAGCTGCCCAGTGTCCCAGGAAGCCTGGCTCCAAGTCCTGGCAAAGTCCCTGGCCCCGAAGCTTCCCCGCAGCTGCCTCCCTGGGCTCACCTCTCAGGGGACAGTTGCCCCCTGTCCTGCCTGGGGACGGACCCCCCGGAGCTGGGGTGGCCTGGCAGCACATCGGGCCGGCAGACAGCAAGCCACATCACGTGTGAAGTCACCTCTGAGCCAGGCTGCCTCCCCACTTGCTGCTTTGCTGAACTTGCAAGCAAAATGGACATCTTGCTGTGGAAAGCCTCGATTCTACATCAAGCGGTCTTCTGCTGGAGAGTCCTGCCAGAAAGCACACAAGCACTGCTCCTGCCGCCTGACAGAGAGCCACTTGCTTGCAAAGCAGCAAGGTGTCCAGCCAAAAGAGGTACAAGCTTTACCCTCAGCACAGCAGGCTTTTTGATGGGAGCCATACTCCTCCTGGGCCAGGAAATGCCCGGGAACACTGTCCTTTCCTCCTGAGACAGCGCAGCTGCACTTTTTCTTCCAAAGCGGAAGCGGTCTGACTCAAAAAGTGATTATCATAGCAAATTTTCCCAGGAGGAAGGGCATTTTTTTATTTATAGCGAGATAGCAAAACATACAAACAGAAAAGATTTTATACAAACACGTTTTTGATTATTTTTCTAGAGCGCTTACAAAAGCTGTTGTATTTGGCAATGAATTTAACAGTTACTTATGTTGTTCAACTCTTTACCCTTAAATAACATTCCTAAATTAATTAGCTGTATCGTTTTATCTGTCTGCTCCATGATGCTTCTGCAGGAAAAACAACCCCAGGTATGTGCACCCCCATATTTGCACACTGTAAAAATCATCATTAGAAAAGAAACAGGAAAACCCACCCCTTTGAATTTTGCACAGCCCTAATGCATCCCCCAAAATAAGAGCAAAACCTGAACAAAACATTCCTGTCATTTTATCTGGGCCAGGTTCAGAGCACTTTTTGTACACGAATCAGTGAAAAGTGTCCCAGCTGTGGAAAGTGCACTGGCTCCAGCAGCAGACAGCAGCTGCAATCTGCTCAATACTGGTAAGTCTCTATAGGTCCCATCTAGAAAAAGCCACAGAGGAATCCCAGGAAAGATGCATTGTTTTAGATGGGCTATGTCTACCTTCCACCAGTAGCTTTCTGGTTTTCTTTCCCCTCTTCTCTATTTTACATCATTCCTGTTAGTACTGAAATGACTTCAGGCTTAGGATCTAAATCCAGGGACTTCTGTGAAAGTTTTGACCCAGACCTGCATATAAGCCTTGTGAATCCAAATGTGATTTCTATTCTATTATTTCTGGGGTTTGATTTTTTTTCTCTGTTCAAGTCTCACCTTTTACTGTATTCTTCATAAGCAGTTATACAGAAGTGCGGGATTTGTTTTATAGGGTCAAATCAAATGTCACTCTTGGCTGCTTCAGAAAATGGACAGACCGCTCTTGCTGAAAGTCTTCTCCTCCTGCTGCCTTTGCTTCCCCAGCATCGCCGACAGCACGGTTGTATCCTGAAGCAAAGGGCCCTGCTGATTCCTCTGTGTGATCTGAGATGGTGAAAGTGCTCTTTGTTATCTAAATGCCAAAAAACAAACCCAACAAACCCAGGGATCTAAACTAGCCCAAAAGAAACCTAACAAACCAGGCTCCTCTGGAGAGCTGCTCCTTCTCCAAAGGATTTACGGCTTTGCCTACAGATCACAAAAATATGTAATGGATCAAGAAGATAAACACAACTATAAAGACAGCAAGGCTGTACTTTTAAATCCTATTCTAAAATGTCCTACATACAAAACTATACACTATAATCTCTACATAAAGTATTCACGAGTTTTATAAACTGTTGTAAAACACTAGAAAACATTTTGTATATTAAACAATGTTAAACTTTTCACTTTTTGTCCTATAGCTATTATTTTATGGTTTTGCATACCAAGTCTTTTCTTTAAAATTATGCTGTGCAAGTTCCACACAGTAGAAATAAAGTACAGTTAAAATCATGGAGCCATATTCTGCACACACTTACTCTACTGTAAATCCCAAGTAACTCTGCTGACCTCACTGGATTTAAACTGGATTTATAATGAAATACAGAAATTGTCCTGTACTTCCACTGATTAAGCTTCAAAGTCATTTACTTATGACCTTTTTGGAGCACAAAGACATTTTAGACAGCGTTACATAAGCATCTTGCTAGCTACAGTATGTGACTTCCGTTAAAAACTAATGATGGCAACAATGACAGTTTCTTCTTCTTCAATCTTCTTTTATATTGCTGGAACCAAAAAAGAGATTTTCTTTTTCAAAAGCTCTACAATATTATCTTGGTTTCTGATCCTGTTCTCTAGCTCAAAGAATCACAAAAGGTACATCTAGAAGAAACTTAGGGGGTGACATAGTTCACCACCCTGCAAAATACCATGATTTTTCTTTATTTAACATTATTTTCTCCAGCATCTTCTCAAATGTCCCAAACAATACAGCTTCTAGCACTTCTCAGGCATCCAGTCTCCATTCTTGCCACGACCTCAGGCAGAGTGAGTATGCTGACCTTGGGACTGTGAAATAACAGCCTAGTCCAGAGTAGTATCTGACATGCTTAGAAAAAGGTAGGAATGGAATTTAAAAAAACCCAAACCCTAAACCAAGACCAGGCCCTTGACATGTACCTGAGACAATACTACCAAACACCACAGGAATTTTATCGCTTTGCACTACCCCATATGTTTTCCCTCTGGAAAGCCCTCTCCATAGCCTCTGTCATGGAGCAATGCATCCCTCTCACAGCTTCACTTGGTGATGTTAGAACCCAACACAACATTCCTAACACAAAAGACGGCTCCCGAAACCTGGATTATTTTTGACACCACGCCTGCACAACCCATTCACAACTGGGAGCAGTTCTGATGCGGAGGTTTGCAGTATCAGTGTAATTGCACTGGTGTGGTGCATTCAAACAGAAGTTGCGTAGCACAAGGTTTGCAATACGGACATAAAGAGTGGAGACAAGACAGACCATGAAGTCATAGGTGTAAATACATACTGTACATTCTGGTCAATTATCAGTAGCAATTTTCCAATCTGCATGGAACATATTTTGAACTTAGGAAGTCCTTTTGGCTACATGGAAAAGGAGCTACTACCTGTGTTACACTTCCATTCATTCTACTGATCAAGCTGGACTCACCAGAGTAACAGCAACAGAGCTCTTCAATCAAAAGGTAGTTCCTTTTGATTAAATACAGCATTAACTGGTATTTCATAAGTGTAAAAATCTAGGTATTTTTGCAGGACTTCTATGTTTTTCCATCTTAAAAAAAATCCAATTACATTTTATAGCACTGACTCACAATCTGCTGTACCTGTGTAGTTGTTTACTGTATTAATCCTTATTTTATTTTCACATTTTGAAAATTTAAAATTTGAAAATGTGAATTTCACATATTCACATTCACATTTGCACATACTTTGGCTGGATATAAATTATGATAGTATCTGACCCTATTTACTGTAGCATCTACAAAACCACTGCATCCTAATAAGGTGCTGCTTTGGTTTCCTCCCCATAAAATTTTGCAGGACTTTGTACAACTGTATTAAAGCCTTACCGTTACCCATACTGCATTTACAGAGTCACAGAACATGAAACTGTCTCCTCACCACAAAGGTAGGCTGACACTCACATGTTTGGGAGAAATTAAGCAAAGCCTGTTTAAAGTCTGTGAAGTTCAGTGTTAGTTCATAAAAAGCCAGGAACTGACCTTAAAAACTCATGTCTCAGTGGTTTTTTTTCCTACTGAGTGAAACTAAGGCTGCTGTTAGTGAGCTAGCATATAGCTCTGGATCGAGGAAGGGAATGAGTGGGTAGGAACAGATCCATTTTTTATCTAGCAATGGCCAGGCAGACTCTGTAATGCACATTTCAGCCCCGTTTCCCCCATTAGGAATATGCTGTGAACACCCTCACGCCTGCCGGTGGAAGGACCCAGGGCACATGGGGCACAGAGCAGGGTGTCGGCAGGTGCCCAGGTTGAACCTCAACACGGAGCTGGCAGGCTCACCTTGGGTCCCACAGTTCAGATATCACCTCGACGTGTCTCTTCCGTGCAGTGCAACTGAGGCCCTTCCCCAAAGATCCCTCCCGTCCTCGCTATCCTTTTTCTGCCCTAAAGGGCTGTGCCTAGCAGTACACCGGTGAGGAATGAGTCACCTTATAAACCTTCTCTTGCGAAGATTAGGCTTCCTGCTAATCCACAGCTAGTCAAAACTGCTTTTGTGCAATCTATCTCACATTATCAACTGGAATAAAACTGCAGTTGGGATACATTGCTTTATCATCTATTATATTTAAAAACATAGGCAAATAAAAAACCAGAACTCACAAAGCCCTAAAAATAGTACCTGTAAGTGCTTTTCATTTGAAAACCACATAAACTATGTCTCCCTTCTGTGAAGTTACGTGCTAAAGCTCACAGCAAACTGAGCAGACCATTGAAAAGGACTAGGTCAAACAGAGATGCATTTTCAACGGTGACAAAAATTAGGATGGAAAGCCAATAAGGCAAATCTGCATATGCATCAGAGGAGAGACTGTGGCAAATACACTGTTAGGGACAGTGGTAGCAGCAGGTCTTTCCTCCCCAGCAGTTGCCACTACAGACAAGGAGAGATAGAAGGAGAGAGCGATAGATTAGGTAAGGTAACACTTCTTGAGTACTACAGCATCTTTATTTTTCTAGATAGCTTTATGTTTTAACCAAAGAGAAAAGCATCATTCAGAATGCAGACAGTTTGTAGTGGCACAGAAAGAAACTCACTTGCAGCTTCACCAACATCTACTGTGTAAAAAAACTCATCTTCATTTACACAGAGGTCATTCAGAAGAAGGAAGGAGACTTTGTATAAATGAGGACTTCTCCCAAAGCACGCAATTATACATTGCTCTAGAAATGATTTGGTTATTTGCTGTGAACATGAACATGTTGCCTTTGCCTTGACATATATTTTTCCATAAATGTCGGAATATTTATGTATCAGCAGGACCATTATCCTGCGAAAAGACCCATTTCTTTGATGTTACCTTGCAATGATACCAAACGGAGTGTTGTCCTGTCTATCAGGCTGTTAGAGAGCTAGCATTATTTACAAGTAATGTTATTTTAAGACTAGCTGATTCTTAAATAAAAAAGGAGATTTTTATGATTGCAAGGCTATAGAGAAATAAATGGCCTTTTAAAGAAAAACTCAAAATGTGGCACTTGATTAATGATAGAGTGGTCAAGTGTCACTTACCAGCCTCTGATAATAATATTCAAGCCCTTTCAGTCTTTTTCCATGACAAAATAAAATCATGCTACTACAAGCCCATGTGCATTACATACTGTGTGTTTTTACACCTTCACCTCAGCATTTGCTTTTATCAAGCTATTTAATTTGGTCTTGGCATTTATACACTGCAGGAAACTATTAACCCGTGGAACATCCCTTTTCACAGCTATGATCTCCTAATTAAACCTGGAATTAATTATCTCTGCCTTAATAACCTTGATTAATTACAACAAGTTAACCTTTATCTCCCTTCCATGTCCAATACAGGGAACTTTTTGGGGTGCTTGTTTATCCCATTAAAACTGCTCCTCCTGAACAATGCCTCCAAGCGATGGCTCTCCCATAGCTTGAGGAAAGAGGGACTGGCTGCCTCCACAACAGCATTCCTGGCTCTTGCAAATAGCTCTGCAAGTCCTCCAAATTCAGGAGCTTGGGCCGAACAGAGAATAAGGTGAAGAAAGATCTCATCACCTGGCATCCCATCTCATCACCTGGCTTCACAGCTACTTCCTCAAGTCCGGGCCATGTGAGCCAAAAGGTCCCCGACATACAAGAAGCAAGCAGGGCTTAGGAACCATAAATGGCAGATTCCTCCAGCCAAAACACAACATACTGCTTGAATACCAGTGGAAGAACTGTGCCTCACCTATGACAGGTTGGAAGTAAAAGAAATACCCACAACCATTCTCCCACACGTGAGGTAAGAAATTAAAGACTGGAACTGGGCCTTTGCGTGTCTCCATTTAACAGCTTACAAATGAAGGGGTTTCTTTACCACATCTGACAGCATGCTTACAATGACACGACTGACTTATTCCATTTCAATTAGTTATTATTATTATTCTGCTTTGATTAGAAAACCACTTAGAGGCTGCAGCTGCAGTTGATGCCTGATCGTATAGGAGCTACAAGCACAAGCAAATAAACCTCATCTATGCAGAGAAGTGATGCTGCTTTAAGTCGGGGTCTGTCTACAGTGAGTAAGTTAGTGTGCAGTAGCTAGAGTGTGAATTTACAGCCCGCAAGGTAGTCTGCACTAGGCTTTTGCACAGTCATTGTGAAAGCGGAGTAAGTTACTGTAATATTTATTGTATACTAAGGACACCCATAAAGAATATAGTACAAAGTAGCTAATGAACTATATGTTCACATCCTGGCTAAGTATGCACTAATTTCTTCCATGCATCAATGTACAAGCTATATGAGTTGGTGCAACCCATGTTTCCTTTTGTGCTTCAGCAAAATTAAAACCAGAAGCACTCATAGGTTAAGGTAGGAACAGGAGAGGAGGGAATTGTTGCCAGCAATCCATATGAGGATCAGCGCTCAGCTCTTCTGCAACCCACCTTCTTAATCCTGATCTCCTTTGCACCAAAGGTCAGTGTCCTACCCCGTGGCTCTGGTGTCCAGCCCTGCTCCCTGGTTTGGTCATCTACTTTCCTACTTCTCCAGGGCTTACTGCAGCCCGGTGACGGCCCCAGCTGTGGACCAGCAGAGCAGCCCGTATCCTGCGTGCCTCCTGACTTTCCCCTGAACTGCCCCACAATGACCACAGTAGACAAATAAAGGAATTTCCAGTTTAGCAAATTTAATTATCTTTAATTTAAGTCTTGTCAAATGCTTTTTCCTCCTGGTGTAACTAATGGGAAATTCCAGGAAATCATCAGTTAAACCTGAGGAAAGTCTGAGAGGACATTTGGCCTGGCTGGAGACACAGATAGAGTGACCAGGCAGGACAGTCCTGGAAAACATTGTCACGTTTGAGCATGCTGCTCAAAGTTTTCAGAACACTATTTTGTTCCAGATTTTAATTCAGGATACGCAATTTTTCCCCAAGCCATGTCCCCAAGCCATGGCCATCAGATCTCACCAGTTCCTGGCCCTGTGGGAGGAGGGTGAGATGGGTGCCTGGGCTGAGACGCAGACCCCCATGCGGGTGTTAGGCATCACTTGGCCCCCAGCCCGGGACGTGTGCCCCTCCTGACGCCAGTGCCAGGCCACAGGGCCCAAAGCAGTAAGCGTGGCCCTCATAACATCTGCTCTGCTTCCCAGATTTAAAAGCAGGGAATAAAAGCAGAATAAAAGCCCTGCAAGTTTTGCAGAGGAGAGTCTTTCTGTCACCCCGTGTCTGTATAACCTCAGCCTCTTGGAGTAGCGCCAGCAGG
>NW_009219153.1:25269-41223 GCF_000690835.1 Fulmarus glacialis
CTGCTCACCAGAGATGTGTTTCTTTCATATGTGTAAAACAGATTTCCAAAACAAAGGATTTAAATACACATTACTGTTCTTATTTGGATACTGTCCAGATGAACTAAACAAAAGCTTTTTAAATAATAAGATAATATAGTAAAATCGTATTACTATGCTTTTAGAAATATCTATTCAAAACTGTAAGAAATAACTGCTAGAAATATTCACACATATATCAGCAGTTCTGTCATTTGGGCACATATTTTATGGGTTTTTTTGAGACTAACTCTTTGCTCATATTTTTTCTGCTTGGTTTCTCTCATGAGCCTGGCTGTTATTTCCCCATGCCCTGCCCTCTCTGGTCAATCACATCCTCCTCTCAGCTTCCTCCTTGCTCTACTTTTATGTCCTCTTCTGGGGTCATGCCTTCTCCTTCTGGCTCACCTTCTCACCTTCTGCCTTGCTTGGGCATTTGCTCAGAGGAGAAGCTGCCCCTTGCTATGGGACCTCCGTGCCGGTGGTCCCCTCCACTCCCCTCTGCTCCTCTCCATGGTGCTGCCCCTCAGCTTTGCCCCCAGGAGCTTTGGGAAGCTGAATTAATGAGCATGGATGGCGTCATTTTGAAAAGCGCAAGGCAGTTTATGTAAAATGGAAAGATGCACTTTTAAAGCACTGCAGCCACCACAAGAGTAAAGTCACCTCTCAGCCTGGAAGCAAAGCTCTTTTAGGAGAGTTTTTGTGCCTAACTGTTTATAATGCTCTGTTTTGTAAATTAAAGTAAAACCAAATTCTATTATGTGAAACTGTAACATCTTCCGCATCACACAAGCTTTGAATTATGTGCTGAAAGCTCCAATTGCAACCACTTGAGTGACAGGACGGGACTGGCAGCTGGCAGCAGTACGAGGACTATTTTGGTTGCTGGAAGCAGCTAAGTCACGTTAGCAGAGGGGCTGTCCAAGCTTCCTGGCTTTGCTGCTCAGGAGAGCGCACTCAGCAAGGCAGAGTTCTGCCCTGTGCCCTGGCTCCCGCTGCAGATCCAGCTCGGGGGGTCCCGGGGCTCCTCTGCTGTGTTGTGATCCCTGGAGGGGCTCCCGCAGCTCCCACAGCCATCCTGCCCACTGCCGTGCTTTTCCCTAGGAACCCACTGCAGCACCAAGGATAAAAAAAGATGTTATGAGAGAAAAGTGTCTTCAAATAATGCAGTTTCTCACACCTACACCCAAAAAAGGGAAATATTTATAGACAATTCTGCTTTTACTTATATAGTTTCTATGGCTCTGCTCTGTCAGACTCCATCTATGCTTTCCCAGAGACTGTCCTCCTTATGCTGCACTTACTCTCCGCCTGTAATTTTTCAGAGATTAAGGGATTGTAATTTCATTCATAGACTAAACAAACTGCAAGCATGAAGAAATGTCACTCATCAAAGATGACACATTTAGCTAATTTATTATAAAATTATAACAGAGGGGTAAAAAATGCAGAAAAAGTCAACAGTGACAGAAAAGACCCTACGTCTACACCATAACCTCTTGAGGTGATGCTATCAAGCGATGTTTCCTTCTGGAACTTAGTTGTGGGTGATGAGGCTACTGTGTAGAAGAGGGTCAGAAGAGGTCAACCTATTTCCCTGAATGGCCAGTGGAAGGATGGCGTTGTGTCCTGTGCGCAGGAGGCTTTCGTTTCCTGCCTTTATTCTTGCACATGACATGCATTTTAGGTACAGGGTTGCATTTCTACCCACTCTTCAAACACCATTTCTACTGATTTGCACTGCTGTTATGTAGGAAACGGTCGCAGCGGTGCAGGGTGTTTCCTGCAGATTAATGGCTGGATGGGAGCTAATGGTGGTCCGTAAGTAAGGTTGAGGATAATAACTCCAAACAGTCAATAAATCCTTAGGACATGCCCTGACCTCTGTTGGTTATTGCTATTAAAAATGGAAAAAAAATCCCATGCATTTTTTCTGTATGACATAGCCACCGCTGGTATGTGTAGAATATATATTAGCAAATCTTTTGGCTCTCTCTCTGTACTGTAGTCATCATAATTTGCTATTTTGAGGGAAAGATGTGCATATGTGCTGGGAGGGGTGGGGGAAGGAAACCATTATTGCTTTGAAAGCCACAGTCAGAAATTAAGGCTCAGTGTTTCATTTTCTGAAATGTCTTTTCTTCCCCATAGAATCAGCTTCTTAATTCTTGCTGCTGTTTAAAACATCAGGCTCTAGTCCTCTGAGCCATTTACTTCATCTCTTCCCTTGGGTAACTTCTATTATTTTTATCTCAGAAGATTCACCAGAGTATGACTCTATGGTGTTTGTGTGACATACACATGTGTGCAGAGGAGGAAATGAGAACAGAAATGCATCATCAGCATTTGAAAAGGATGGTGCGATACTAATAATCGGCAAGCAGCTCTGAATGTATATGGTAATGGACAAAGTGGGCAAAACTACACCTTTGCTAGAAGAGGAGGTTATAAAGGAGGAGAGCTTAAAAGGAAGGTAGCTACGTCTACTCACTTCTTAGCACTTTTACTGAGATCTTTGCCGTACAACCTTTTCTCCCCTGTGCGTTTCATTGCAGTATATGGTCCTCCTGTCAATCTGCTTTATGGACATTTTATTGACATGCTTTTAAGAACCTCTCAGAAAGGACTTCAGCTTATGTGAGGGCTAATAAGATTTCAACACCCTGTGTCCTTGTCCCTCACGAGACATCACTGCACAAACTATTCCAAGGAATTCTTTCAGAGGGGACACCATGCCGTTGCCCATAAATCTAAGGGCAGCAGATGGAAAAATTAAAACTATAAAGACAGTAAGCAATATAAATTAATTAAACAAGGCAGGCAAATATTTTAACAAATGCTATCCTGCCACACAGCTCACCAGTATTTTAAAGATAATGCTGTTGTATTTCCGTCAGAGTCAGCAGTAGATGCAATAATCTTTGGATAAGATCTTCTGCCTCCTGGCAGACTGTTGAGAAGGAGATGGAGGCGTGACCAATGCCTGAAGTGACTCGGAGGATGATGAAGGCACTGTGTAGTCCAGCCCCAATTTAGGTACTGATGATGCACACTGGAAAATATCTTATCTTTAAAAGCTTTGGTAGCAACATTTTAGATTCAAGGCAAATGCTAGGTCTATATTATTAGAGCAACTTTAGTTACAGGGCCAGGGAGAGCTGTGAGATTTAACAGACCCAGTCCAGTCATTTATAGGTGGAACTAAATTGCAACACATGCCACTCTTTCTGTCCTTTTCGCAAATCCTCTTCTCTGCTCTCTCAACGCTATTCACAAATGCTAAGTTCACTAACAGCAAAGCTTGCTTTTTTGCATGGTGTTTCATGGACTTAGTCCATACATTCCCAGGGACTTGTAAACCACAGGTTGAAAATTATTAATCTCTCCCTCTGTAGAGACCTTGCATAAGCCAAGACCACCTCTACTGCACAGTCCCTCATGGTTTCCTTAAACAATTGCTGTCCTATGTGATCAAGCTGCCTTTGCACAGAAGATGATGTCCATCAGCCATGCCACTGCCTTGTCACTATCCAGGTAATTCTTTTTCTCTCCATTGCAGAAGACCACTCTTTTTGCAATGCCTTGTACACACTGACCAGCAGTTCAAGTAATTCACCAGTCTGAGGAAGCTGTTGACTTTACTCTTCAAACCTATATTGTCTGTGTTTGCAAAACAAATCTTCTTGTTGTGATCCTTTCTGCCGTTGTAACTCCATTAATGAGTTTCTCCAGGAAGGCTAGGAAAGCACTGGGAGATAACAGATATCCTACCTACTGCCAGTTACCACCTTAAACCAGTTGCTTAGCCTGTGCAGTTTGTCAAGACCACTGATCTCACCACACCTGGGATGTTTTTGGGAGCCCACCTTGCCTACCTCCAGTGATTCCAGAGCGGTGCTTTGTGAAGCACAGTGTGCTTTACTAAGGCAGACCAAACAGCTCACAGCCATCGAGTCTTGTCAGTTCCAGACACTGAGCAGTGGCCTGTTCTTCAGACACACTCCTCTGTCCTGTGAATCTTTTGAGAAGGACTTAATTTCACTGATCAGCCATCTATGGTGACTTGTGCAGCTTAGCAGCTCACCTTTCTTAGGCACTAAGAATTGTCTTTACGCATTCTTTAATCTTTTTTTTCTTTCTGCGTTTTATGTGTGACTTCCTGAACAGGCCAGCTCCTCCTCCTCTGGATCATCTTGCTCAGAGCCATCCACTCTTTGGACCTTTTTTTCCAGCTGGAAGGTACTCTCAACTTTCTCCAGTACAATGAAATCCTCATCATCATCCTGCTTGTAAAGGTCTATATTTTGAATATTGTATTGTCTTTAGGGTGCCTTTTCCTGAGATCATCAAATGTTCAGCATTGGTGATCTAGGGTCTGCCTGGTAGTACTTCCTTCTTAGTCCTTATTATTTTGAATACCTCTCTCAGCTTGAAAAATCTGAAGACAATTCTGTAATTTCAAAGCTCCTGGCAAATTGGTTTATTTCCACCTTAGCTGCTTATTTGTATTTTCTGCAAAGTTTTTGAGGTTTTGCTATGCATAATGCATATGCCCCTTCCCAGTGTCCCACTGCCTCTGCCTTTTCACAGGCCAGGAGATCTTCTAATATCAAGGGTACCTTAGCCACTTTCCTAGTATATTCAAGGCAGAACTTTTCAGGACTAATTTAATTGCCTGTAGATATTCCTCTGTATTTTGTTCTGGGCTGGTGCCAAAAGCTTGTGGCTCACCATCTTCTCACAGTCCAGTTTTGTGGTAGGTCTTTCTGCCATCTTCTATTAATACCTTGATTTGCCTTCACTGCTCGTGCTGCTATGAAGCAACAAGAGATTTGCTGGAAACTTTGTGACCGAGATAAACAAGGGGCAAGTGAGTTTTCAGGGAAGAATCACTCTTGATACTGTCAATACCAGGTGGAGTATCTTAGGTCAATTTTCTATTCAACTTGGACATTATAAGGCACATGTAGATGCTGTAGTAGAAGCTTTTGAAGAGAAACAATCATTAAGTTACTAGTTTTTGGCTCCACATCTGCACTTACTCCTGCAAGCTGTCAGCATCTGGATAGTCCAGTCAGCATTCAATACACCCACATTTCTCTCAAACAGCTCTCTAGACCCTTGCCCTTGTAACAGAACCATTTGATCTCCTGAAGCATACAGATAATATGAATGGATTTCATATAGATGAAGTACATGACAGACACAGAATAGCTACTCTCTGAGCTCCTCTAGCACTTTTGGAAGGTCTTTAAAAACAGAGGCTGTATGTGACAGAGTCATGGGAGTTCAGGAGAACACTCTGCTTATCAACTCCAAACTTCACTAACTCATAACAAAAACATTAAAAAACCACAACTAAAACTTCAGAGAGACATTATAAAATAAATAAAGATTTTTGCTCTGTATAATATTGCTCTGTATAAACTCTTTGCAGAAGCATCTAGTTCAGAATAGGCATGAGTTTATGAAAGGTAATGACAAAAAATCTAACCTTAACTTACATACCCTATGATAAAAAAAAAACATTTTGTGAATTAGAGGAGCACTGGGCAGAGAGACAAACACAGACTCATATGACAAACCAAATGCATTATTTATTATTTAGTAGAGCTTCTGTAATACAATTCTGTACATTGACTTATTTATGAAGTGCAGTAAGAAAGCAAATGAATTAGTGTGTGAATAAAAGAAGGTTTTATATTCAGCTAATATGCTAGCTAAAATTGGAACTAACAAACATGAGCTGAAAAGATGCCGTAGTGTTCTCAGCCACAACTGAGGAAATATTAACTTAAATATATCAAAGGAAATGAAGGAAGGTGCATATAGAAACTGTGAAAGATGACACCCAGCTTCTGGTTTCTCAGGCCACCACAGGGCTTATGCGTTATAGGCAGCCGGATGAAACTCATCTTCTTCCTGAGCATTCATGGCAAACAATTCACACCATTGCCAGGCTTGGCACTGAGAGAGATTTGGGTTGGCACCACCAACACTAAGCTACAATAATCCTTTAAAATAAGATTTGCCACCAGACAGCGGGAAGGTGACTCAGAATGCAAGATCCTGTTCTCCACACTTGTCTGGCCATGAGACCCTGCTGGCACTGTCAGTGGTGATGCCCATGAGCGCCAAGTCTAATGGTAGTTTCTCTGACACAAAGCCTTTTGTGGACTCACAAGAGGCAATGGAGACAAGCTGAATAGCAGCACTGAAAAATATCCTCTCTCTTTAAATCAGAGTTAGAGGTATCAGTACAGTATCTGTGACTCTCCCGGAGAGCAGCTCTCTGGGTTCCCACTGTCTGGCATTGGATTTCCAGTTCTACAGCTGAAGTACCTAAGATTGCCTCGCACAGCTCACTGAAATGCAGTGTATTGCCCAAGGGCTGTACTTTTCTCTCTACTTTGTCTTAGAAATGGAAATTAGTCCCTATTACTAAGGCTGCCATCATAAGTCTCTGGATCTTGCAGTTCTTCACATAAACCACAGGGATCTTTTTGGGCCTTCACATGTCACTTCATATCCAGTTAATGATGTTTTAAGTTAGTGTAAGTGTATAGGGGACTATTCTAGTTTGCTCAACCTTAAGCAGAATGAATCTTTAAAGTGACGATGCAAAGAAACCTGGAGTGTCACTGATGAGCATACAGCTAAATAATTCATTTTCTCTATTATTCATTTCACACACTAAACCATAATAATTTTTGCTTTCATTTTTTGCATTTGCTACTTTTCAAGTTAGTAGCTTTCTTTCCTTTTCTAAATCTCACTCTTTTTAGAGGTGACAACAGAAGTTTTGCTTGAGTAAACTGGAACTTAATACTCACCAGAGATGTCTTAAAGAAATGAAAACTTTTTGGGTGAGTGGAGAGAAGAGTGTCGCAGGTGGTTTATTAGTTTTAAAGAGTGGTGGTACGTGGCATCAATGGTTTCCTAACAGACACAGAGGAAAACTCAGAGTGCAAAGAACGTGCTGAGGCTCTCTGCTGTTCTGTGGCCTGAAAAGAACAGCCTCTATGGCTTGCTCTGCGTTGGCTTAGTTCCCGCATTACCAGCAAAACAACTGCCTAGCAACCCGGCTTTTCCCACAACACTTCCTCGCACACTTTGTGTGCCCAGAAAAAAGTATAGCACCTAATATTCTCTCTGGATAATCCACTTATTTGAGAGCTATATTCAGCCCTCTGTACACATTGGAGCTGTAACTAGCAAGGCGATTGCTGTCGTGACAGACAGTACAGGCAACGTCAAACCAGTCCTATCTGTGCTGCAAGCTGTGCAGTAACGCTGTGCGCCCTGAACAGGTTATCTGTGCATCAGACAGACAGCAAACTTGCTGCTTCCCTCCACCATATTTCCCCTAACAAAGGCAGGAAGCCATGACTGCTAGCAAAAAGGTACAGATATCCTTCCTATTGAAAACCCTGTTTTGCAAACAGTGAGGGATCTCTCTAGCTCACACTATACAACTGTCAGGAGAGTCCGTTTGAAGACTTAAATAATTCAGTACTTTAAAAACATGTGCTGGTTTGAACATGTGAAATTGCTTTTTCAGTTACTGCCTTTAAGGAACACTTACAGTCATAGAGTAGATTTACTAACAGTTACATTTTCTTATCCGACATCCCAGCTGCAGCAGCACCTTGCAACTGAATATTTAAGCTACTTTCCTCACAGTTTCAGCACAGTAAAAGAAAGAATTGCCTTGAGTCTTCTGCAGCTGTTCCTGAGCAACATGCTGAGAGGACTGCAGAGCACCCGAATTTGCCCATATGTTATCTGGAAGCACAAGCCTTCTCATCCCTCCAAAAGATAGCACCGTTTGAGAAGCACTGTAAATAAGCCCTAACCGGCATAATTAAGACAGCACTCTTAATCAAACACGCAGAAATTAAGGCAGCAACTTACTTGCCGTCTTCATAACTTCCTCAGGAACATTGTCTTTTCAAATGAGTGTAACAGGAAATTGTGGTAATTACGGGCAAGCTACGCGTCTGCAGCTCAAACCACCCACTGCAAAGTGCAAAGGCAGTCAGCACTGGATTGGTAAGCAACAACTGACAGCCGCCTCCCCTTCTTCTTGTACTTTGCATGTAAGTCTTAAACAGACGCCCCATGGAGAGAAGTGGCTTTAACAAAGATCCACGTGAAATATGTCTGCGAAAAGTCTTTATTACTTACGAGAGCTCTATGCTCAGAATACCAATACTTACCTCTGTGAAGTGCTCTGAGACGTACAGATGAAAAGCATCCTAGGTGTGCTATCATTCATGACTGATGTTATCTGGACAGGTGTTCACTGTCTTTATTAAAGGCAATACTGACCTTTTACCGCCTCCTGGTCATATAGGGATTACCTTGGACCTCTCTTGCCCTGTCTTTTCCTGCAGTGTGGTAGAGAGGGTACTGAGAAAAGATGTGCACACTCAGAGGTCGAGTAGGTGCAAAGACAACTCCACATGCCTTTGCATTCTCGGCTGAGGCAGAACTTTGACTGTAGTGAATCAGGACCCTGCTTCTACATTCTTCTTATAACAGGGTTTCATAGTAGGGCAGACAGCTAGCTGAAACCGTGCCAGCGTCCCACAGCCTTTAAGACAGGAACTACAAACTCTTTTTTGTTTCTGAATTAGCATCTGACAGATGCAGAAAGCTGCCATTAATATCCAGCTCACAGAAATATGTATGTAAGACTGTGAACTCATGGAAAAGCTCTGGTAACATCAGATACTGCAGGCAGTTTGGCATGTCTTTGATAACTGGATTGCCTCACCAAGGTTTATACTTTCAAATCTGCATTTTTGTCAGTCAGTTTAGCACCCACTGGATGGTTAGATAAGGTAGAGACTCGCAGCAGAGCAATGAAATATTCATGCAAGTGGATGAAATGCTGTTAACTAAGTTGCAACTGCAAGAACAAACTGACTGCTCTCACACCTGAAAAATCTTGCAGGGATGGTGTGGCTGGAAAAGACAGCAGAATTACAGAAAAGAGTAGTTGTCCAGGATTGCTGAAGGGCAAATCTAGCCTACAGAATCTGTGTTTCCGGGCACGAGTCAAGAAACTTGCCTTCAGGATCTGAGTCTGACTCTGCAGGGTTAGTGATTAGGGAAAAGTGTTTGTTTGTAAGCTGAGTCAGCTCCATGACATCATAGACTCCAAGAGGTCCTGCTTACACGGCTACATGTCAGACTAAAAAATCACTGGAGATGCACATGTAAAAGGAAACATCTGTGCCAGCAACAAAAGCAAGTTAGCAATTTTCTCTTGCATAATGCAAGTAAAAGGATGTAGAGACTCCCTGAAGGAAAAGTTTTACCTAGCTTTTGTGAAATGCATCTGGTTTCTTTGCATTTTTCCCCATTAAACATACCCAGTCTTTCCTCACTGCATCTGCAGATAATCTGAGCAGCAGTGTCTGGAAAAGCACAGTTTGAACTTCTGTAGAATACCTGCCTGCACCAAACGCACCTGCCATGTGGGTTATTTGATACGACAGGTAACCTTGCCACTTTTTGAGGAACCTGAGAACATAGACACAGCAGCAGATGATTTGACAAGAATGGTGGATATTACTAGCTGACTGAAGTGAAAAGGCTGTTCCCTGACAAGTCAGATGTCTCTGCAATTGATCAAGAGCTAAAGGCCCTTTTGCCCTTGAGTTTCATCTTCTGTATCTTCTCTGGGTTCCTCTTATTGCCTTAAGCCTCTTACTATTTCCTATTCAAGTGACTCTTCACTTTCTAGCTTCCTAACTTCTCTTTTACTCCTCTTACTAAAAAGATTTCTAATAAGTAATGATATAAATGAAAACAAAACTAAAGGCCTTTTTATACCTCAGTTGTTTCCCTTTCTCCCCCTCTCTTCCCTCGGTCTGGGCTATATTACACAACCCTTCAGGATTGCTCTCCCTTCTCCCCTTGCCCCACCCCCCCAAGCTTTTTCAGGTATAGCCACCATTTCCCTTTCTTCAGTTTAACATTGCTAACTCCTCTGTGGAAGTTCATCCAGCTGTCCTGCCCTTTTTCTTTTAGCCCATCGCTCTGCCCAAGGATCAGCAATTATTTTGAGCCATACTGCATGCATGTAACTGAACAGCAGTATGAGAGGAGGAAGAGGACCCAGCTGCTACATGCTAGGGACCAGTCTCAAAAAACCACGTGCATGTTGCAACTCCCGGCTCTTAAGTGACTGGCTTTCTATTTAACTTCAGAGCCCTAATCCTTGCATGAAACCCACAACAGCTGAAGGAGATAGGCACCTGAACTGTTACTAGCAAGGAATGCTTTCAGCCCGAGCTCTGTGAGGGGCTCAAACACAGGTTCTGGTGATTGTCTGACTAGCTGCCAGCAAGAACCTTTTGAGATGCTGGGTGTTATGCACCTAGCTCTTCACTGCAGGCAAGCATGTCCGTCCTCTCTATACTCACAGACATGAACTCTGTCCTGAAACTAGGCACCCGTGGCTGTGCTTCTTCACACACATTGTGGAGTTGCTACCATCAGGAGACCTCCAATTCTTAATAAACCACTGCTCGGACCAGTATATGGAAGTTCCAAATTCAATTTTTACCTCCTTACAGAACATTGCGAACTTATGTTTTCCTATCTAGATGCTCTGTCAGATTATGGAACAAGTTATTGCTGGCCTTAAATGCATATTAAAATTTTCATTTGACTGAGAGCAAGTCACATACCAAGAACTTCCCTGGAAGCAGTTCAGTTCACAGGGAAGAGATGCCAACACAGCCCCAGAGGAGCTACCAACTTTAGCCTCATCATGAGATGGAATTCTCTTGATTCCTCGTGTTGAAAGTATTGCTCTTTGCATTGAATATTTACACATTTACACTGAGTCTCTTCTTGGTCCTGAGGTTTAAGCATTCACCTAGGTTTGGGGAAACCCATTTATTGGTAGGATATTTAATGTTAAGTATTCACAAGAGTGGAAGGAAGAACCTGAATCTTCTTTCCCTCCCCCAATCTAGGCAAGTGGTCTAGTCATGAAGTTATTGTCCTTCTCTATTATTTCATAAAACTATTCCATTTTGCAATAGAAAAGATTAAAGCTGCCTCAATCTATAGCATTATGTAGCTAATTTAAACATCCATAATAGAAGTGAGTTCAAAAACTCATGAGCAGAAGATGGACTTGAACACACAAGTGTTTGAACTACTTTAATGGGGAATGGGGAAAATATCTTGTACATTAAAACAGATTAATTGAATACCAAATGCACCTAGTCTTACCAATGAGCTCAGTAGATATTTGCTTAAAATAAAGATCTCAATGTAGCTTAGCTGCGTACACTAGGTAGCAACAGACTGTACACAAAACATACACTTAACTCCTGAGGGAACTTCACAGCTGGAAAGTTGGTACACAGAAACTCCAATTTGTGTTGTGCAGAAGTACTGCAGGGGTTTTGAAGAGATCAATTTTTAACTCAGATGCCCAAGTCTTTGTTTTTCTGATGCAATACTCTTGAGGCTAAATGAAACACTGACGTATTTTTCCTTGCTAGGAGATATATCTCCTCATGGGATTAATGGGAGGAGGTTTCTCTTGAGATCCAGGCAAATGTTCAGATAAATATTGGTGAGATAAATATTGATCTTGCTACCACTGATTGCATTTGGGTAATGTAAGGCCATTACCTGCCAATGGGCGAATTCCTCCACTGCATTTATGCAACTAATTTCACTTGGTGAGACACCTTGCTGTCCTCACCCAAAGAAAGATAACTGCAAATACAGCTATTTTCTCTTGGAACAAATTTTAACAGTTCTTAGAATGATCAGATCTGCTAAACCAGATCTGTAATTTAGGTCTATAATTTACATCTGAAAATGAAGACTATAGAGGTTCACTGGGTGGAGAGACAAATACGTGCGAGCTAAATAATTACTCTAAATAGTCTGTTTTGATAAATACTGCCTGAAACAAAACCAAACCACAGTAATTCATATTAAAATCGTCGTTCTCTAGAGCTGATAGTACCATCTATAGTAAATAGATGCTTATCTATGTTTATTTTTTGAATGAATAAGGAATTGTTTCGGAGTTCAGCATTTTTGTTATGCAAAGCTCTTTCTTCACGTTAGCTATTCTCATTAATGGACACATTCCCAAGCAACATTTTAAAAATATGATTATTGCTTCTTACTTTGTTTCTTTAATTCAAACTATGTGGCTTCACTGTGTGGGAAGAGACAAGGATAAGTTTAAAACCAAGCACAACATCAAATCCTCCTCTTTTTTAAAAAGGGAAGCATTTTCATTTCAAAGTCCCCTTTTTAAGGAAGAACCTCTGAAGAATATCTGAATCACAGACATGTTTCAGGGCTGCTCCTCCTCCACTCCTCGTAAAGATTTGTTCCCCACAGTATATTTGCGATTTCTGTGCAAACTGTATGTCTGAAATCGATACTAGACACTTCCTTTTCAAATTCAAAATTGATTTTAGCCAGTTAAAAGACAACATCCAAACAATTCCTTGTCATCTTTTCAGAAGATTTATTAACACAGCTGGAAATAATCACTCATTCAGCAGAAAAACATCTTACAGAAAAAAAATGAAAACAAGAAAGACTATTCGTGACCCACTAGATTGATTCAGACCATTATAAAGGAATCGTTAGCAATCTAAGGTGAGTTTTAGAAATTGGCCATACTGACATTGTGCTGCAAAAATGTGTACAATACAAACAAAATAAATCCCATTTCTTTTATTTACCTCAGCAAGAACACAAAATATGGAATCCCTGTCAGACTGCTATATTTCCAGCATTTCCAGCTGTGGTCTCTCATGGCACTCCTCCTTAGCACTCAGGGCAATTACTTAACTGCAGAATACATTTCTTTCATTTCACTTTGCCAGTTCCATATCTGTTTATCTTGACCTTATGCACAAGTTCAAAATCTATTGATTTAAAATGTGTCTTTACACAAAAAGTGGACAGGAAGGGTCATACTTCTGTGGTTTGCTCTTTGCAGACTTTCTGTTAAGCTCACTGTTTTCACTGACAACATAAGTTTCTGTGTTTTTCTAAATTCCTTGAGACCTGTGGAGACGACACGAGAGAGAAGGAACCATCGATCCGACTCTACATTATGTATGATGAAGAAATTCTTAATTTGGTCCTATTCACTTGCAATTTACAGAAACCAGTGCAAGTCATGGCATTCCGCAGGTTTCTTTTGAGTATAACTTCATTTGAAGTTGTTGGCTATGGGCAATTTGTAAAAACTCGTTGAAAATTCAGGTACCAAATTGATTTTACAAGTTTGGCAGCCCAACCTTGTGTTTCTTCCTATATGTAAACCTAGAATATCTGATTCAGTACAAGGGACTCGCTTTTAGTGGGAGGCAAACATAGAACCTAAAAATGTAGAGTAATGATTCAGAGAAGACATGTATTTTAAGCAGCACTCTTTTATTCACATAAGTGAATTTTTTTACAGATGGGTCTCCTTAAGGACTTATGAAATGCTATTGCATTGATACAGTAAATGTAACATCAGGCACTGACATCAAATTTGTTTCATCATGCATATCCACTTTAGTTAATGACAAAATGTTACCTGTAAGACATATCTAGGTGCTGGATTCTTTTACAGTGCAGGACACCCCATGAAAATATACATAGAATCTATTATCATATATATAAAAACTTCTTTCTAGGAAATGAAGAATTTAATGTGAAATGTGAATTTAATGTAAAGCTTAGCCTCTGGTTAAATCATCTCTCAACCCACTTCTTTTGTCGGAACTTAGGTCACTGAAGAGACATGCTGAAAATGTTTACAGGCATAGAGAATCTAAACACCAAGACTTATTTCAAACATCAAAAAATACATTTTGTATTTCTAAGTCCAGGCTTATTCTATATTTCTCTTTTCTATTTAAGGGTTACATGGCCTTTGCAGAATCAGGGCTTCAGATACCTTTTTGCCAGTTAACAGTATCAGATAAAATTTCCTCCCCTAAATCATACACGTATAATCTATTATGATGTTTCTCTTGTTATCTTTTATCCCAGTTTCTCAGTCACATTCTTTTAATCACCATTTCCTGAGATTCTACTTAGCATTGGACAATACTGCTTCAGAAATGAGCAAGGTATTTTGCATACTAACAAGTGATCACACCATGGATTTAAAGCACAGGTCACTGAAATTTTGGCATTAATAGCCTGCCTCCCTCATCCACTAACTCTCAGCGACAGTAATTTCTGATTTTCAAAGATACACTTTGCATTTCAAACTTACTAAAATACGCTTTCAATGAAGTGAAAGTTATTAATTAAAGTGACAAAAGGTTTTAGTAATAATAACCAACACAAAATGACTGCATAAATTGCTACGCATATGCATGAACCTGCAATGACAACGATGAAGCAATTAACTTAAAAAGCAATCTTGCTGCAGACTGAAGCAGCTTCTCTCTGCCAACTCCTCAGTATATGGTATGCCAGTATTGTCCACTGCGTTACTTTTGCATAAGTAAGAGATTGACTTTTGAAATAACGATTTCCCTGGTATCAATATAAATGAATACAGAAACACCTATCCAGGCAAACTCATTTTGGGCCTGCCAGTTGATGTTTCAAGGTAGAAGTAATTCAGAAAGAAAGAAACATGGGGTGCTGTGACACCCACTGATAACTCCTATCGCTAACACTTTGCTGTGGAGTCTTTTTGCAACTGCTGGAAAACGATTCAGGTTGGGAGTACATGAACTTCCTGTTGTCTCGGAGCCAATGTATTTTTTTACCAACTATAAGCTATTGATCGAGTGAATAAACAGAGAATTACAATAACTGACTGTTTAAGTTAAAGTGTTATTCCCAACCTTTTATTTATGGAGAATTCACCGTGTAAAGTAAAATCAATTGCTAAGCAATGGGCCATGAAAAGAAAATAGAAAGTACAGGATATGGAAACAGTAAGAAATATGCATGTGCAACTGCTAGAGACAGGCACTATGCCTGAGGGCAATAAAGTCCTCAAAGCCTAATTATAGATACAAAGAAAGACAGGAAAATTAACTCCTTTCTGCATACCTGGTATGAAATGGACATTACTTTTGTGTTTTGGTAGCCAGAGTTCACTGCAATGTTAAACCCTATGGTCTGGTCCAAAGGGACCAGGGGTGGAGATTGTAATGGAAATATCTTTAAATTGTTGGAACCCATGATTTGAGTTTCATGTTATGGGAATTACTGTAGCAGGAACCACCTGAACCAATGGAGGACAAGCCTTACAAGAAGCAGTGCAAGTGCAGCAGCAACCCAACCTGAGCTGGTTTTGGTGCCCAGTAACTCCACGCAACACACCACCTCTCCTGTCCTGAGTGACCACCCTAAGAGATGGAGCCCAAAGACATGGACTAAGCGAACTCAACGGACATTTTGTGGACGTGTGGACATTTTAAAGATACTTTACAGGGGTGGTCCATAGGCTAAGGGAATGATATCTGCGTATTATATCAAAGCATGGGAAGGGGAGTAGTGGTTAATGAGGATGTATTGGATAGTGTGGGACTTGAACATGACGTAAATGGTATGAAATAAGGGGTGGAGAATGTGCTGGTTTTGGCTGGGGTAATTTTCTTCATAGTAGCTAATATGGGGCTGTGTTTTGGATTTGTTCTGGAAACAGTGTTGATAGCACAGGGATGTTTTCATTACTGCTGAGCAGTGCTTACACAGAGTCAAGGCCTTTTCTGCTTCTCACACCACCCCACCAGCGAGGAGGCTGGGGGTGCACAAGAAGCTGGGAGGGGACACAGCTGGGACAGCTGACCCCAACTGACCAAAGCGATATTCCATACCATATGATGTCATGCTCAGCATGTAAAGCTGGGGGAAGAAGAAGGAAGGGGGGATGTTCGGAGTGATGGCGTTTGTCTTCCCACATAACCATTA
>NW_009219153.1:41414-44915 GCF_000690835.1 Fulmarus glacialis
GCTGTGTGGTGCTTAGTTGCCGGCTGGGGTTAAACCATGACACATATATTCACTTGGCATTTCCAAACAGCCCCATTTCTATGTTATGTATTAGGCAAAGGAAGACCACCAAACTAAAATGCAAATAACTTCTAAAGAGAGTCACACATTGATGAACTCCTTTCATCATCTGGGTTAATAGCCAGATGATAAAAAGCCCATACCTAACAGCTGTAAACGCCATACTTACTGCTTAATGAATCAGCTGGGTCTGAGGACCTTCTCTGTAAACAATTTTACTAGCAGTATTATAAGTAAAATAGTGGCTTTTGGGAATTCTTGTTCTACACTGACAAAGATTTGGTCAGAAAAGATCTGTGAAACAACTTACCAGAGATGATTTAGCAGAGCAGTGATAAAAACAACTGTGACAGCAATCAGGTCCGCTGGTCCCGTTCCTTGTCTGATTCCTAGAGCACATGAATGGAAAGATTTATTGCCAAAGATATTTGTTTGTAGAGCAATTATCACCACTTCAGGAATTGGTCAATGAATGTTTACAACTCCCTCTTTAATGATGTCTTTATATTACTATAGTCTTTATTCCCTTTTAGACCTCTACGGAACAACTGATAAATTTTAAAAAACTGATAAAACCCACTAATTACGTATATTGTAATATAGACACAGTAATACATAGATAAATATTAATGCTTCCAAATGTTCTGAAAAGATAAGCTGCAATAACATACTTTAGTACTGATACAACACTCAACAAGTATGCACATTATTACAATGACAAACAGTGCTGAATCTTTTAGAAAATATATTAGCTGCTTAAAATGTACCAACTCTGTGCTACAGAAAATAGTTAAATCTGTATGACACAAAATGAAAAAGAAAATTATCTCCAGAGGCTCTGGTAGCAGTTGCCCAGTTCTGCTCTCGTGGTGTATGTCGTCACTCTCTCGTGTGAAAGGGCTCTGCAGTACACTGCTTGCTGTCCTGGGCATTTCAGGGGAGGAGGCTGCTGGGGCAGCCACAGAACTCCCCTCATGTGTATGTAAGAAGCACATTAAGCCTGCTGGAATCAAAGGCATTTAGCTTTTGCAGTAAATTGGAGTGATGCGTGGGGTAGCCGAGTGATTAACCTAAGCAGTGTAAGCAGAAGCTTGGTTGCAATCACACATAGCCTAGAAAGAAAAACAGAGAGGAAGAGAGAGAGGACGAAAGAAAAAAGAAGGAAGGAAGGAAGGAGACATACATCGACGTAAACTGGTCATCATAACCCACATCTTTGAAAGTAGGAAACACTGGAGCCAGACAAGAAAGCAACGAAAAAGATAAACCGGAAGCCAAATGCTCTGTGTGTAAAAAGGGCAAAAATATCAATTTCGAGCTTGTGTGTCGGGGTCTTGCAGCTGCCGAGCTCTACCCAGGAGGAGCCCACGACCCCATTGCAGAGCATGGGGCGGCAGCGGCACAGTAGCACAGCTGGCGGGATTACCTGCTGTGCCAGACCCAGCAGCGATTTTGAAACAGCCTTCTTCATACTTATCCTTGCAGCTCAAGGTCTGTGTTTCATTTACACTTAAATATTAAGTGCGGGATTTCACTGAAACTATTGCAACTACTTACAGGCATGAGGATAGCGGGATTTAACATGAACAGTCTGGAAAGACCAAAACAACATTTGTTGTGTTTAATTTTAAAAGCTGTTAGTTTTCTCAGTTCCAAGAAAACTAAAGTGATGGCAAAAAACTTGATTGTGCAGATTGCCTGAACTGGTGTTAATTACTTTTTAATCACTGAAAATTAAATTAGGCTTGAAATACACATTATTTATTTCTTGTCTGGGTTGTCCAAAGATAGTGTAACAAGCTAACAGATATTGAATTATAATTAGAAGAATATATAATAATATCAATTTTAGAGACTATAAGAAGGATATGCTGGCTGATCAACATAGAATTTGTCCAATTTACAGCATGCTTTATTTAACTAAAACAGTAAAATAAAAAATGGTATAAAATATTATCTTTCATCCTAACTTGTTTTGTTTATTGCTTTTAATTTTTTAACTACCTTGGAGGAGCTGTTTACATGTTTCGAAGCATTGTGAAGATTTATTTTCCTGCCAGTTTTACAATCTCATGGACTGTCTTCGGTCACAACCATCAGGAAAGAGACATCCTTAGGTCTCCAGGTACTCATGATGGGGGCTTAGGAAGCTTCAGATAGCACAGCTTGTGTGGATCTGTTCTGCTCCATGGTCATAGATCTTTCTGGAGTACATGGATGCTGGGTATTTAGAAAACGGATCCCATTTTAATGAACATAATAGCTCTCTTTTTAATGGCATTAAATTTATCGCATTTTAAGGGAGACCAACAGCAGCCTGCATCTGCTTCTATAAAAGTCAATGTCAGTATTAACATCAGGTACAGGAAATGGACTGGTCAGACCTAAGTAATTCCTAAACCTTTCATTACAGTACAGTCAAACAAAGCTCAGAACAAATCAGAAGATTCAGTTTTCAATGCTTTATGTTATTGCTCAGGGACTGAGAAGATGGAAGGAGAATAAAGGCGCTGTAACTGCTCCCAAGATCAGTGCCTTCTGCCATTGCCTTTCATCCAGGCCAAACAAAAACTCAACCCTATGCTGTCCTACAACACACCAACATTCTGTACCACATGCTTTTTTTGAAGTTCCCCTGTCCTTTCATAATTTGAGTTATAATAAAAACATCAGTCATCCACTAAGGAGTTAAACCTCCAAAGGTTAGGAAGGCATTATGATAAATTATGGATATTTACTAGAGCTTTATTCACATTGCTAGGGCGTTGAAATGACTGTGCTCCTTTGAATTGGAAGTTTGGTTTTGCTCTGTCAGCTGCTTTACTATTATTTTTAATGGTGTTGGTTTCTAGTTAAACTGAAATAGTTTGACCCATTCTGTGTCAAAAATAATGCGTTCTCCCTTAAAAGTCCTGCTGTGAGGTACATAACTGTTATTTTCATTTTTTATGCAAGCCTGAAAGCCTAGAGGTTCAAGAACTCTCTCCTTCCATCTTCTGGTGAAGAGGAGAAAGGAGTCCAGCTGACTTGCACAAGCAACATACCTATAACTCAGGATGGAGGGTCTTTCCCCAACCCCTGGTGTCTGGGAGTACCAAGCCTCTAGCGAAAATATCATCCGCATAGACCTCTTCCTGGCCACTTTCTGTGAAGATTCCCTGGGGTCTTCCTCTTTTACACCCAGGGTAATGGAGCTGAACACATTGAGAGTTGGCAAAAGATAGCGAGGACAGTAACAGCTTGGCTGCTAGGTCCTGGGGAAGGGGCAGCCCGCAGCTCTGCCCCACTGACCGGCCAGTTATGCCTCTTGGCTGATCAGCTACCCAGGCAGATGTGCGACAGCTGCCCCAGAGCCCTGTGTGTGATGAGGGGTCAGTCTGTCAGGTGGGGATGTAAGCACTGAGATGCTACAGGGGACGAGGCGGCAAGGGGCAAGTGGAC
>NW_009219153.1:44926-79275 GCF_000690835.1 Fulmarus glacialis
CTAGGAGTGAAATGGGTGTTACTGCATGAGAAGATGGCTACCGTCTAACATGGGGAAGCTGGAGTCTTCTGTGGTCTGCTCCCTGATATGAGCAAGGTGGCTCTGGGCTACAGGGATGAAGAGCAGCTATGAAGACAGGACGAGAGAGAGGCTGTCTTGAGGGCACTTCAGGCTCCTGGAGCTTGACTGGCACTATGCCATGAGCAGGGCAGGGCTCAACAGGTGGGGATGGGATGTGGTAAAGGCCTGAAGATAATTTGTACTAGTGGGTGAGGAACCAAGCTAACAGTCTACTGAAACACTGTTTGGGGTTTCGCTTTTTCCTTAATAGAAATGTGTTTCTTATCTATGCTGGTACTTCTGAGGGTGTAAGCACCACCAATTAGAGGTTCCCAGGATCATATTGAGTAGTCCCAGAAAAAACTTGATGATGATGGAGCTGAGGGCATTTGTTAATTTCAATTTACTATTTCAAACCCAGTCTTTCTGCTGCTGAAAACCCCTAGCAAAATAAATTATCTCTATAATGGGCAAAAAACACGCTTTCAAAAAGCAACCATTTGCAACAAGCTACACAAAAAGCCAACGCTGCGTCCCTCTATCTTTTTCAGAACAACGTTTTTGTGTGTGAGTTAAACCAAATTTCTACCCTACAGACGTTTTTAAAAATATTTAGTTATGCCTACCCATCCCTATTCAGTCTGTACAACTTATTCGTCCTTGCTCTCAAACGAGGACTGAATTATACATAAACCTAAATTCTTCAGCAAGCAAAAAGTTGTGTGTAAAAAAGATCAGTCAGAGAATCTGAAACCTGATCTCCTTGGTGAGCCTTGTATAAGCTGGCAGTCATCAAGAAAGACACTGCTAGAGACCCTATTTCATACCTGAATCTGAGGTTAAAGTAACAGTAAATACTTGGTGGTTTTCCATGGCACGTTTGGGATGTTTTTTTCCTATGAAGTGCTATTGCGATATGCCTACCAATTCCCTCCTGAACTCCTGGAGAATGCCTCCACAAACTTCCTTCTCTGTAGAGGAGAACTAGAGGGATTAAAAAGGAGCCATCTAGGTTTCTCTAGATTACTTCCTATACCGCAGTATATCAGTAATGCCACACAAGCCATGATTCAAAGTGCTTTGACAACAGCTGGCAGATCTAGGTGGATACTCTGCAAAGACTTCTGTAGTGTCCAGACAATATGTGTAAGAAGAAAAAAAGAGGGAAGGGAAAAGCAAGCTTCCTCCCTCCCACTGCCACTCAAATATCACTGATGATCACCCTTAAGACCTGAAAAAAATCTACAATAAACTGGGCATTTTGTGGAACGGGACTTGATCTACAATGGGGAAGAAATGTCCATCGTCCTCTGTAGTACCAAAATGCCAGAGGCGCTGTGTGTGATGGACGAAAGCACTAATCTACTCTGACAAATCCCTCTGCAATTGCTGCAAAGCCCAGCAGAGGCTGGATGAATATCTTGGAATTCTGGAAATTTTCTGGTCATTATTGGTCTAACAAATAATAATTTAAGAATTTATCTAATGGCTTTTGAAATGCAGAGGCTTCTGAATGCCTAAAGGGTACAAGTGAATTCTCAGGAAAGATGAATAGGTAACACTGCTATATAAGGGATACAATATTGAAATAAGTCCAGCATTAAACTGCATCTGAACAAAGCAATACATTCCTACAAACAGACACAAAGTGGAAAAGTAAGACTATTTTTTTCTTTTTAAAAAGCCTCTAACTGCTGACCTTGAGCTTCACTGAATATGAGTGAAAGACAAGAGAAGAAACTTCATTTAAACACATACAAAAGTGATTTGCAGTCCATTTGTTGACAGCCCTGTAACACTGTCTGGCAAACAGCTACCAATCTGGGTAAGAAATCTGTTCAATTAGAATGGAAAGATGGCTACAGATGGAAATGGCTGTGTGGAGGACCCCAGCCAGACAGTGACAGGGTTGCTTTCCTCAGGAGCTCCAAAGTCGGAAACAAAACGATGGGGCCAAAATTTTATTTTGCATCAAAGCACGTCAGGATTTTCAGCCATCTGCGCCCCACTATTCTCTTGAGAGACAGCAACCTTTGACATGCCAGCTTTCCCTAAAAGAAGAGGAGTGGCTAATTGGATTCCTAATCCATTAATACTAATCTTTTCACTGAAGTGACAGCAAGTGTGACCCGTCATCTTTGCTTCCCCTGCTGCTTTATGTGGCTGTGTAAAACTGGAGCATGGAGTTGGCTGCTGCTGCTCACACTTCACTGGAGTGATCTCCAAAAGGCTCTGTGCAACCTGAACTAATGAGCTGAGAGATGCAGAAATCTCAGGCCAAATTCAGCACGATAGGGACAGGTTTTACTTGTAGGTAAGTCCACCCCCTGGTACTTTGGAAGGAGTCACGCATATTTACCTGGGAGCTGAATTTGGTGTACAGTTTTAAAGTTCCTTTACGAGCACTATTTATTGCAATCCACAGAAATGAAAAGTGCTTAATTTTTTTCCTGTGTAGGGATGAGCAGGTTTTATAAATGAGGCTGTATAAATAGACCTTGTTCCTCAGATAAAAAGATGCGACTGTTGCAAAGTGTATTGCAACTTTAATCCTTTAATGACTCAACCACATACTGGTAATTACATTATGAAGTTGCATTTTTTTTCTCCTGTTCAATTTAGCGGGACAGAGCAAGAAGGGTTACATTGGAAGCATCTATGAGCCCAGATTATTCAAGGCAAGTGCTGTAAGTAATCTGAACCCACAAAAATGACTCGTGTTCTGCTCTTTCATTCTCTCCTCCGACTCATCAACCAAGCACAATCCAGTATCAGCTATCACCCTAAACATAGAAAAAAAGTGTTGGAGAGGAGAAAAGATGCTATAATAGCACAAGATCTACAGGTAAAATGCAGGAAACTGAGCTGAGTGTTTTAATAACCCATACATTTTTGTAAGAGAACCCCTAGATAGGTCTCACTGAAACATGCATGTTGTAGGAAAACTTTACAGCATTTGGTTTGAATTTCTTAGGGTGTACGGATTTAAGAATGGATTTTAAGAGGACATATCACTAACAACTGCCACATTTGGCAAGGTCGCAGTCTGAAAATTCCTCTGTGTAGATCATTACTGCACTGGTATGCCTGAAGCAAGTAAAAAAGTATGAACAAATGAAGGGAGAATATGAACAAAAGGGAAAGAAAGGAGAAGAGGGGACTCAAGCCACCACAGAAACCATACGCCAATGATGCAAAGTAGTGCTGCTGTTCAGATCTGTTGGTGGGAGCTGTGGCAGAAGCACTGGCTAATGGTCTTGGAGCATGGCTAGATGAGCCTGTATTTAACATGTCAGCAGCTGTCTGCATTCTGTCTTCACTGAGGTTTCCGCTGTGGCTATGCCCTGAGTTGTAACAGGTGACAGCAGCTACAAGGAAATCTCTAACAAGGACAAGAATTGAGGTTATTCAATGAGGTTATGCAATAAGATGAGGACAGCAGCAAGGCCAACTGGATGGAATCAGACTACAGAGAAAAGCTTGGTTTCCTGTCCTGGAGCAAAAATAGTAACTCCTACACCACCAGTCGCCACTCTCGCCTTTTTGTAAGCAAACGAAAGTCCTCAAACTACAGCCCCTGCAGTAATTCAAGAGATTCCCTGGTAGAAAGACAGAAAGTAGGTATCCTTATCACAAGCCAGGTGCTACCTGCACATCCATGAACAACTATTTTATGACTTGTAGAAATGACGTGTGCTCCAAGGCTGGACTCACTGACCTGGAAGAGCAGAGAGAGTGGCACTGGAGACACTCAGGAATGCTGCAGCCCAGGCCCACACCCAGACTGGATTCCCTGAGCATCGACACAAGGAAGTTGGGTCTCACTATCACGAGAGACTGAGACAGGACAAGCTCTCTGAGCCAGGCCTAGGCTCACGATAGGAATAAAGGATGGGACACACCAGTGTTGTGTCCTGCTGGTCTAGAAGTGGCTGTGACATTCTGTGACTTTGGCAAGCTACATCATGCTGGCTTTCCTTCTTAAAAATACATAGTAATGCTAAGAAGGGAAGGCTTAATTCATCTGGTATGGAGGTCCCACTTTTGGTGGGAGCAGGAAGAGAGCCCACAGTCATTATGCATGTGGACAGGAACCCCTTTCTGCCCCAATCTGTAAGCTAGTTTTGAAGGTTTAGTGGGACATTTTTGTTATCTGGGGAAACTAGCACTGTGTTTGTACTCCACGTCTGAGTTGTGTGGCCATGATAGAGCTGGTTTTAAACTAGATACTTGCATGCTGTTAGCAGGACAGCTGTGGAAATACAGAAACCAATGTGTGCTGCAACATCTACCTGAGAAGCTCAGTAAGTTGTCAAGCTGTTAGTTTTAAGATGTCTTTGGTATGCCTGCATTAACTGTAATAACAATGTATTTTGTCACAGTCCTGCTTATTGACCTTTTGACAGTATCCTGCTTATTTACACAGAACATAAAAAGTCCTGTTGCCCTTTACACAGCAGAATAGACATTTTCATCAGCCAGCGTTGGACGGCATAGCCCAGCACATATTTAAATTTTGCTACATGCCTGGGGTATTCAGTTACTAAAAAGAGTTTGATTGCTTCTTATGTTTGTCCCATAAATCTCAGTTACGATTTAGCTATTTCCCCAGCTGAACAATTCTAATGACTTTGAAAGGCAGTTAAGTGGAAGACAAATTTCAATTAGTAGGTAAAAACCTTAAGGTAAGCTGTGGTAGGGCATATCTTTTTTTAGTCTGAACTACTCATACAAATTACTATCTATATCTGTTCAGTGTACAGCGAAGATGAAAGAACCCTCCACGTACACACAATTTCTGGCCACCCGCTACCAAAAAGCAATTATCTCCCACACCTTCCCAGGGCATTAGTATAATGCTGAGAGAAAGAAACATGAAAATGCATCCTTCCATAATGCGTTGCTGTCGTTCCTAACTGGGCTGATAAGTATGGGCTTCCAGCTCTAAATGCATGAGAGGGTAGCAAAATGAGTGCAAGTTATTATACATAGTGGGTACAGTTTCATGTGATCATCGCTGAAAGAATTGTTAGAAGTGATGATTAGAGGTGTAACAAAAGTCAGTTTATTTCTCTTGTCGCTTTGTACAAGAGAAAGGGGGCGGCATGTGAAACAGAAAACAAATGCATTCAGAAGTGATAAAATACATTGAGAGGCTAAGCAACTAAACAGTATTTAGTTGCTAAAGCAGACAAGGATTGGTTTTGATATCTGTTTTTCTTGTAGACGGTTGATTCCAATCCAGTAGCTAAAAACCTGACCTGAAATCTTGCTTCAATAATCTTTTCTTTACTTTATCATTAAACTTATCTTGTGTTACGAGAGAAAGACATGCTGGAGTTAAAAGGGCAAACTGTTAGCTATGCAACAGTAGCATTCCACAGCATGTGGTGTTTACAGATACCCTGAGATATAATTACAATACCCACATGAGAAGCACTTTCTGAGAAGCTGGTGCAGGCCAGTGAGAATGTTAATTAAATCCAGTACGAGGTTTTAGTATCAGAAATTCCATTTGACAGGCACAAAACATTGCAACTCTCCCAGGGGAGCAAACTGCTGAAACGCACTATGCAGTTCCAGGCAGACCCTAAATCACGACAGCATCATAACAATTTTAGGATAATATCTTGGTCTCCTCGAGCTTTAGAACACAGTCCAGCCTCTAATTCCGGGGATGGAGGGAACTTCCAGAGATGATTTCATTACAGATCAGTTGTGCTTTTATTGTTGGCTAACGTACTTTTTTTTCCCCCCAATCTTGTTTTTCTTATGCTGGCCACAAATTTGATCACTTGAACACATGCATGATACTGGTGTAAAACCAAAGCCAGAAGTTAGTGTATAGGTCAAGAGAAGGTGAGGCAGCCATAAGCATTTGCAAAGAGAGGCCCAGAATGGATGAAGGGACATACATAAAATTCCACCTGTGCTGGAGAGCAGCCTGTGCCACATTGCAGGAAGTAACTCCATGAAGGACTCCATGGAGAAAAACCTTCAGTGTACTGAAGAGGGCAAATCCACAGACTTCTTTCTCTTCCTTTTCCTCCTCTCAGATAAATGAGTCAGAAGGAATGTAGGAGACAGACTGTATTTGCATGAAGGATTCTGTGTCCTGGCCCAAGAAGTGATCAGAAAAGTAACAGGAGCTCTAAAAAAAGCGTATTCTTAGAAACCACGTCATCTGAACAGATGCAGTGCTGTTAAAGTTCACTGGATAAACCAGGTTTTATTTTCTACAGCATCTCTTTAAATACAGTAACAAGAAGTCAGCAGGTTCATGGGTACATACCCACTGGAATGTTTTGCTGAACATTAATAACTCCACAGCACTAGGTTCAGCTATGTGGGCCAAAACAAACATAAAACAGTTTTTGGTTTCAATCCCGCACATAACCTCTGGGAATTACGTTGAAACTTCCTGTTTTCCCTGCTACCTGCCATGCATTTCACAGCCTACAAATGCGAGCTAATGAAGAGCTTTCATGCTTGGAAGGAAACCAAGGAGCAAGAAAACAGCTTCAGAGAAATGCATATGTCTTGAAAAACCTGCCTGTGAAATATGGTCAGGGAAAGGGCTTGTGAAAAGGAAACCATTCATCCCAGATCCCTTTTCAAAGGGACAGTACCAAACCAGCAAGGTCCTCGCGCTGAACTTCAACACAGAGCTGCACCCCAGCAGCCCCCTGGCTCTTCACAGACATCTCCACTGTATTCTGTGTCTGCAGGCGCTGAGAGGAACAGAAATGTTGTCCCTGCTCTGTGATTTTAAATGAAGGTGGAAACAAGCATTTGTTTTACTGAACAGTGTACAAATACTCACTTTGATTGGGCTTCAGCTGCTGTTACCTTGCTGCTTTTTTGTTTCTGCACATTGTCTGTTACTTTCCTCGCCTCTGCATCAGCACAGGAGAAGGAGAGCCTGAAACGCTGGGGTGGCCACTTGAGAATTACCATTATTGATTTTCTAAAGAGTGAATTTCCACTTTATTAAAAACTATGATAATGTTGAACAAAACCCTTGGTGGGCAATGGGCTGCTATTTCACATCAATCCACAGTCAGTAATAAGAGACAGCAAAGTCTTGAACAATTTAGTGCTTCTTCATGTAAAAAAATTAAGTTTGACTGGGCTTCAGAGGCTGCTACTTGCTGTGTGACAGTTAGATCCTGATGTCTGTGAAATAAGTAAAACCTTGCTGCCAGCCTGGTGACTACAGCCATACAACCAGCCTAAAAGTTGGACCACTTTTTGCTTTATTTCTTTACTTTAAACAAGGGGAAACCTAATTTTTAGCCATTTATTAGTGGCACTGAAAAATTTCACATGCTCACAAGCACTTTAAGAAGGCTTTGATCTGAAAAATAATAATTACCATCTTTCCCTGCAATATATAAACCTCACGAGTATCTTTAAATCTGCTCCACTTTTTTGGGCCCCAATTCAGCAAAAATGTAGGACATTCATTTATGACCTATTTTCTATTATTAGGAATAAATCAGTTTGCAGTAGTAACAGATAATAGAGCCCGATGCTGTGATAACAGGAAAGACAACACACTGATATTTGTTGCAATAAAAACACATGCACAGAAATCTTTTTCCAAGTTCTGGGAAGCAGATGGTCATTATGCCATTACAAATAAATGCCAAAAAATATTAGGTAGAATTTTTTTCTGCACATCATTTTTCTTATCCATGCTCCAAAGCTTCTTTTAATCACAAGAGCAATTATATTTCTTGCAGAGATTCCAAATGCAAGGGATTTCTAAAAGGTGGTGATTAACGAGGCCAACACAGAGTCTATATTAAAAAATGCTTTCAAAAAATACTGTTGCCAAAAGCAGGTCTATGGTTTTATAATGAATACTATCTAATTATTCATTCCTACCAACACTACAAGAGTAGAGGTCTGGAAGTCCTGATTCCCACCTCCACCCCCTGTAATCATTCTCACATTACTCTGCTTAGGCAAGAAATAAAAAGTGGGCGAGGGAAGTTTCATTTCTACTCCACCCTGACTTTCCAGCAGACTATTGCTGGCACAAGTCAGGCCCACACCTCCAAAGCAATGAGGTAAGCACCAAATTATGGCATTAAGCCTAAACAAGTAAGTTGATGTGCTTGATGTGCTGACTAGTGTCTAGTGCCGCACAGCACGGTTGCATGTGCATGCAATACAGTTACAGTGTCTCTTTTCTAACACACATGCATCTCTCACAAGGGCCCTCAGTCAAAGATCTGATGGATGCCCTCAGCTAGCACATGATGTACTCTGACTGTTGCTGCTGGTGACCAAGGCTCTTGGCTATTCAAATCTCATCACCTTAATCACCTTCACATCCAGCTCCTCCCAGTCCTGTAGCCATCTCTAACTCCTTATGTCACCAGTTCCACATTACAGTTGTGTGCCCTTCCCTCTTTTTGTGTCTACACGTGTTCAGCGACAAGATAGTAGATGGGAAATCCATAGAAGGTTATCAAATATGTAGAAAGGCTGGGGAACATTAGGGAGAAGTATCACATACATTTGACCTGCTGCCATGGTCTTCCATCAGCAGCTACTTCTTCATAGAATCATAGAATCATAGAATAGTTTGGGTTGGAAGGGACCTTTAAAGGTCATCTAGTCCAACCCCCCTGCAATGAGCAGGGACATTTTCAACTTGATCAGGTTGCTCAGAGCCCCGTCCAACCTGACCTTGAATGTTTCCAGGGATGGGCATCTACCACCTCTCTGGGCAACCTGTTCCAATGTTTCACCACCCTCATTGTAAAAAATTTCTTCCTTATATCTAGTCTAAAACTACCCTCTTTTGGTTTAAAACCATTCCCCCTTGTCCTGTCACAACAGGCCCTTCTAAAAACTTTGTCCCCATCTTTCTTGTAAGCTTCCTTTAAGTACTGATAGGCCGCAATAAGGTCTCCCCAAAGCCTTCTCTTCTGCAGGCTGAATAACCCCAACTCTCTCAGCCTTTCTTCATAGGAGAGATGTTCCACCCCCCTGATCATTTTCTTCCAGGTATCTCCGTGTGCCCTGGAGCTCCTTGGAGCTGGCTCTCACCTGGACTAAGCAGCATCCATTTGGGGTTCCTGCCCTTTCCAGTCCTCCCACAGGACCTTAGCCTATGTCTCTGCATGCTGGAGCAAGCACTTGCAGTGAGACCTCTCACTACCACATCAGGACCTCATTGCTCTTGTTGATGTCTTACAACATTTTCCCCTCTCACTGTTTTCCAGTTTCCTGCAGCATCTACTCATTCTGTAATGGCCTTGTTCAGCTCAGTGATATACAAAACCTGGCCTAGATAGGCCTTCGGTGAGACCCTCTATCACTGCTTTAATGCTTATCTCTCCTGACCCTTCTATGTTCCTTCACTCTCCCCCAAAACCTGCATACCTGCAAGCAGTTAAAACAAGAAAAGAAAGTGTACCGAAATTCTGGCCTTTGTTTTCTTCCGTCTCTCCCAGCACATCTGCTAAAAGCCATCCTTCTCTTCAGCACTCCTATAATCTGCTCTGGAAGTGGTGCTTTTGTAGGGGATCCAGTTGGCTGCTCTTCCCCAGGAGGAAGGGATGTGTGCCAAGGAGTGCGGCCGGGCAAGGCTGAAAACCTCCCTCTTAAACTTCTTTTATCATTGATGAGGACTCCAACAAGTGCCATAGCCATGTGACTGGCAGCCCTGAATGCAGTGGCATTGCAGGAGGTGGAGCCCAGAACTCTGCAGGGAAACATCGCTCTGCCAAAGAGCGTTACTCGGACATCTCTGTCCCAGGGAGTAAACCACCAGTCAACAGGGTCTAAGAGATTCATGCCCTGCTTGTATATTTTTAAAATCAATCATCTTTTTCTCTCCTGAGGCATAAAATAAAATCTTATTCACAATAACACTGATATAACAGTTTCTAAGACCTTTCCTATAAGGCCCTGATGGAAGAATAAAGCTGAGTGTTAACCTAGCTCTGTATTTCATAAACCAGAAATCTCAATATTGGGAACCAGGGAGCCTCCGATGTGACTACGCAGCTCAGTTAGGAAAGGTATTTTTCCTTCACTACTAGTGAAAAGACAAGTGACTAGTTAATGGTGTTTTACTAGTATAAACTATTTAACAGATTTCCCTGATTTTTGGTAAAGCTATAGGAAGAAACAAGAACAAACCGACTGATTTCTGGCAGGTCTATCTGGAACAAAAGGTGGAGGCTGCATTGTTGTCTGCAGACTTGCTGTTCCTACCTGGAGAATCTCTTCACCAGCCTAACCAAATTACCATACAGCACCACCAAGGAATTTACAGTTCCAAGGAGGTTTAAAATAAAGAAAAATGATGCAGGGGAAAAAAAAAAAAGTTACTTTTTAAAGATTACCTGCAGGGTGAGTCCACACTACAGGCATTGCTGTGACTGTATCTTCTGCAGACATATCTAATCTAGCATTAAAAGTTGCCAGCAGCCTACAGTCAGCATCACAGATGTGCAGAGCCCCACACTGACGCTATTCTGTAAAATCAGTGGCAGCACTAAGGATGAAACTGTAAGGCTACGTCTCTACTAGTAAATAAAACAGGCTAGACACTTTTCTGTAGCCTCGAGCAAAGCAACATGGTCTGGCACACTTAGACAAAGCTAAACTATTCCCTTTTGCCTCCAGACATGACGGTCGTATCTGAACCACCCATTAGGAAAGGTCTGTGGCATCCAATCCTTTTTGCTTCCTGCAATATTGCTAGCTGGCATGGACCAAATCTGTGCCATGGAGCATTGTAACAATTAAACAAGACACATGATTGCGGACCAGTGCCCTGGACCTGTTCTACTTTCTAGTATAGACGTAGCCTACAGGTAGTGGCTTTATAAAGCCTTTTAAAAGGCTCTCTGGGGCCACCCCACTTTATCAGTTTTAGCTGCTTACCCCAATGGGTCCTCAGGCCTTGCCTGAGAAAAATAGCAGTGCTCTGTATCTCACTTATAAATAGGTAAAGGGCTCCTTTTGCTTGGGAACATTGAGCCATGAATATTTCTAATAGTGTCACATGTAAGCCATGTCAAACAATCAAAGAAGAACCTATATTAGAAAACAAAACTAATAACCATGGCTGCCCAGTTTGTGAGAGGATTTGGAAATGAGAAGGAACTGGAAGAGTTAAATGGGATAATTTTGGGGAACAGTCCCCAACAGATCCTCAGGTGAGGAGGCTGTGGCGACACAGATGCTGGGGTGACTGGGAGGAACTTCAAGGTGAAGAGGTTGTTCCTGGGGACTTGGGGTGCAGAGATGGTGAGGGGAGCCATGGGAATGGCGGGGGGCTGTCATCAGGGTGGGGAGGGCAGAAAAGACCAGGCATGTTTGTTACAGCAAAGACTCCTCATAATGATGAGCTCCAGCAGAGACATCCCCCCGTCCACCCATTCCTTATGGGGATATGACAGGTGCCTCCCCAGCTGGTTTTGTTAAACCCAGCTGTGTTTAACATAGGGCAGATTCCCCCTCTGCAATATTAGGTGATACTGCTTGTTGGAAAAATGCACCAAAGTTGTTGTGCATGTGATTTTTATCACCATTTGCGATAGTATAGTCCTATAAGTTGTAAAAAGTTATATACAAACCAAATAAAAAACTTGAAATATTTCTGAATTTTCAGCTTTCTGTGTTTCTCCAGAACAGAAATAAGTACGGATAAAATACAGTTCTCTCATTCTCCTGGTTTTATTGCTAACATACGCATTGCAGAGTGGATCCAAACCTCACTGAATTTAAAGGGAGCTTCAACACAAAGAAAATGGCCTCAGTGTCCTAACTATTGACATGCACATTTTGAAAACCTCAACATCTATGAAGCTTTGGGCTTCTTTGACTTAGTGCTTAAAAACAGCTTGAAAAATAATAGAAAAACTATGTGCCTAATTGCATTTATTAAGGGTCAGCTCAGTTTTGAATCTACCTTTTGATTTCCGTTGGAAATAGCTGTACAATTCAATTAGGATTTCATGATACCAGCACCAATGCCACAGGCACAATCCCTATCCCCTCAGGAAGGGCAATCACTTCTCCACTGAAAGGCCTGATGCACATTAGTGCAATGGTTTGTGGGTTGCTGAAAGCTTTTAAATTACATGTTTCCAGAGTAAGAGGGTATGCATGGAAAAAAAAAAACCCAAAGGAAATAAGAAAAAAAAAAATCAGAAAATATTCCATCTGAAGTATACGGACCACCAGCTTCAATCTGAATCAAATTTCCTGCTGCCCTGATATCCTGCAGGTAGTGATTCTTGCCGCAGGCATCTCTGCCCGCTGGCGTAAGCCAGCACGTACCTCCACGGCCACTCAGGCCTTCCCTGTCTGTTCCCTGCAAGCTCAGCCTCCTCCTCCTCCTCCCCGCCTTGCATTGGGTTTCCTCCACTCCTCAACTCCACAACCCAGGCAGGCCTCCAGCTGACAGCCAGTACACAGGCACGCACTGCCTTGCCTCACTGCTGGGAGATGGTGGCCACTTTTGTGAGGAGGAGACACATGCCCACACACTGCTGAACTCTGAGGTGGCCATTTTGTGGGTACCAGCTTCACAGGTGCTGGTCTAAGATGGCGGCCATTTTGACTCATGGGAACTGGGGAAACTGGCCGCACACCCTTCTGTCCTCCTCAGGGGCTGAAACACCCAGAGGATCACCCATAAGAAAGGGAACTGAAGACGGGTAAGCGACATGATTTGTTTACAATCACAGAGGCACTTTTCTTTGTGGAAGAAATTGGGCCTACATCTCCCAACATTTCCCTAGCTCCAGCCACTGCCTCATTTACCCAGACCAGGCTGAGGTGGGGATGGTGGCAGCACCTTGCCCGGGGCAGCGGAAGCCAGCGGGGACCGGGGGTGCTGGGGGCCAGAGAGCAGGCCGGGGCTGTGTGCAGAGGCGCGATGGCATTTGGAGACACAGGGCTCCCATTCTGCGTGTGTGCGTGGGCTGAGCGTGAAGCCCGCGTTTGTCACACACTGAGGTCAGGCCGTGGGAATGTAAAAGAAGAGGAGCCAGATCAAAAGCGGGGTTTCTCCTGTTTGTTTCTCTCTCAGATCTCATGCTCAGAGGGCAAGCTTTCTGGAGTATGTATTTCAGATAGAGCGTGCTGGAGAATAGCAGTATTGGAGGTTACACAGCTGCAAATTAAGTCAGAATCAGGTGCGAAGCTCTAAACTGCTGAAAAAGAGGAACAAGAGAAGGAGAAAACAGATGCTTAATGAAGTGAACATTTACCGTTTTAACACTGATCTTTGATGTTAGACTCTTGTTAAACCACAACATGGTGAAAGCCGGAGAGAGGGAAAAAATGATCTTAAGAACACCTTGATTTTTAAGAAAGAGAATATTCCTTTGGGCAGGCATGGCATAAGACAGAATGAACTTAAGGAACCGATCCCTGAAATTAGCCTTGCTGAAAAGTACTTGAAGAGGAAATTCAGCTGTGGTTTGAGAGCACAAGGACTTCCAGGAATTAATCTGATCTCCCAGCTCTGCTTGGCACCACGTCAGAGGGAGAGGAACTGGGAGGTGAGCAGGCTTTGAGCTGAAGGTATCACATGGAAGTTTTGCTTCTCCATCCTCTGTGAGATGGGCTGACTTGGGAAAGCACCATATTGATAAGCAATAGTTTGTGACACAACTTCAACACATTTAAAATGCACAAATAAATCTGAATCTAACTGTTTAGTAACTATTCTTTGCAATGTGACAAAAAATGTTTCAATATTTGCATGCCCAGGCATCAGTAAACTTCTTGAAAAATAAGCCTAAAGCACTATTTTTGCACTTAAATTAGTGGCTTGCTTTTCAGATATCCAGGGTGCCCAGCCATCATCACTGAGTCCAGAGGAAGCTCTTGGAAGCAGATCAAAAAGAGGAGGGGAAGAGGGGAACAAAACAGATTGTGGAGCCAGATCCTGCTTTCTGATTATTTGGGCCCAACACAGCCACAACACACCCAGGAGTTGGTGACGGGAAGCTCTGAATTGCACAAATGGCTTCCAGCTCTCTTTTGTCTGTAGAGCAGAGCATGCAGAAATCAAGCAGCTGGCAGCAAACAAACGTTTACTGCCTTCTTGTCTGCAAAATGAACGATGACACACTCTCCTGCATCTGGGGGCTGCTGTAGCATGAGCAGAGATGGGAAGGAGTACATCATGACATTAATTCTTTGGAAGAACAAGGAGTTACATCAAAGGCAATGCCACACTGTTTTAGGAGGGCGTTCATCCCACACACAACTATTTGGACCCCTTGTGCACACAGAGCAGCTGCTAAAGGACTGCACAGCTATTCCTCTGAAGCTTGCTCACTTTATGTCTCCTTCTCCTCCAAGCCAGAGAAAAAAAAAGCCCCAGTAGACTGGATATTTTAGTGGCATGACATGATCAGGAGCTAAAAGCCATATGTTTTCTGTCTTCATTGTAAGAATAAAAGTTGAGGTCAGCAGGCATGGCTTGTTACAAGTTCCTGAGGCTTTTGAGCCTCAGGAAATTTAAAAAAATTAAAATGAAGCCAAAAGGGAGAGCTAAGTATGGTTTTGCTTTCCACAATTCACTTGCTCAGCATTTCTGCCACCGGGCCAGTGAAGGCTGGGATCTGCTTCTCCACAGACACAAAGGTTTGAGTACTGTGAACAAGAGACAGGCAGTGATTATTTTTTTCATGTTAACTCAAATAAAGCATGCTTACTAGATGTCATTTGTGAGGGCAATAGCATATGCACGTCACTCTTCACACTTCAGATTAGATGAATATCTGTTTGATTAGTAGTTAAATATTATCAGAATCAACAAAGTGGCATCAGGGTCTGCAGCCATTCTTTAATGAATTTGAACAATGAGGGAAGAGCAGGTGCTGATGGTACAGGTGAGGGCTTAAAACTCATATAATTTGCCATCTATCTGCTTCATCTGGGACTGGCTGACTTGACTTGACCAGAAGATGAAACACATGGCCATTTAGATATATATATATCTTTTATATAATGGAAAAAGCTTTGCTCATGTGCTGAGCTGAAATTGTTTGCATGTGGAAATTTAGGAAAATGCACATAAATAATTCCTATGCTATGATTTTTTTAATAGAAAAGCTGAACAGAAGTATTTTAAATAAATATGAAAAAATATGCCAACTGCTGCATTAAAATTTAAGTTGAAATTAACTTACAACATATAAAAATTGTTTTAGAATGTTAGGACAGCCTCAAAAATACCCCCATGCATAGACAAATTCTTATATCATTTTAGTACTTAGGATTGCGAGAGAGAAAGACAGGAATTCCTAACAGAAGGGAATGAAAATCATCCAAGGACTTATATGTTAAAAAACAGGATTCTACCAGACATCATTCATTTCAAAGAAATGCACCATCTGTCACACCACAAAAAAAAATCAGATTTTGGAGCTCCCTCTGCTGGACGTAGTCACTTTCGTTTTGCTTCCCCTCTGCACATCTACCACAGAAACTGAAAAAAACCCACAACCTTTCAGCAATAAACTGCACATTTTACATGACATGTGATACCAAGGAAGAAGAGATTTTTTTTCCTCTACGTAAGAAGAGCAAATTTATGTAAAGCAGTACTGCTTGCTCTGCAACTGGGAAAAAATCACAAGCGGGGTTTAAAAAGTCACAAGTGGGGTGACTGTACTACCAGTGGGATTTCTTCTGCTATTTTTCCTCTCTTTTTCACACGTACAAAGCTTTTTTTTCCTCCCTCGTTCTCTTTTTTCTCTCTACCAAATCAACGGGGAATCAATAAACTACTGTTTAAAAAATAAAAGATGTCATTCTCAATAACATTGCTGCAGGAACAGGCCTTAGAGGTAGTGCCAAATACTGTATGTATTACTCATGACACACATGCAGAAGAGCTGACATAGTTATGATAAATTCGCACCTAAAAATGTATTTGTAAGTTTAATTGGGCAGTGCCTCAAACGTCTCGTTTAGTTCTTGGTGCCCTGCAAGACTGGCATTTTGGGACGAGAGCTTGGAGCACGCCAGAAGTGTGTCAGCTCAGGCAGGGTGCTGTTTTAAATAGCCATCTTAGGATGGGATGAAGCATGCTGTGAAAGGAGATTTCTTTCTTTACCGACCATAAAATGCATTTAAATGCCTTCCTCAAAAGGGTCTTTTGTCAGTTTTTATCACCTCTGTTCCTTTATTCCTCCAGCCTTCTGTCTGCAGACAGGCAAGGCCGCGGGCTTCAGCTACTCGAGTGTATCAGCTGCTCTGCTCATAGCACGATCATTTAGTTCAGCGACTGCCTAACCAGGCTAGCATGGAACATACTTGGCACAGCTTATTGGCAAGCCTGGATACACACGCCTTCACAGAGATATTTAAAAAAAGATATGTTCATCGTCCCAGATCCAGCATTCACAAGTTGCATATAGTGTCATTTTTATACATATATATGTGTGCATTCTATTCATATATAATGGATATAAACTCATGGTAGAAGAAATAAGTGAAAGCATTCTTGGTGATATGCATGTGTGTGCACGCATGGGGGGGTGTGTGTGCTTTCAGGAGGCTGAGATATGGTGGTGAAAAGAGCCATATAAAAATAAGAGATTGCGGTTGTGAGGTCAGCACTGAAGAAAGTGAAAAATGAGAAAGAATGGGGCCACTGAGAAGGAATAAAAGGTGGGAGAGCAAAGGAGGCAGGAAGGCTCAACATCACAGGCTGGGGAGAAGAAGGACACTATTGTAGGGACAAAGGAAGAGTGCTACCACATCCCACAGTCCTTTTTCTGAGAACTGCCCCCTTAGCCCCCAGCATCAGCCTACACAGAAAGGAATATGAGAAGTTTTTTCTTTTTCTAGACAGGCAAAAGAAGTGTCTTATGCTTTCTAGCTTCTTGTTACTTTTCATCTTTTATTCCCATAAGTACAAGCCCTCCCCTTTTAACGTTAGGTTTAAATACTTCGATGAAAATCTTAAACTCTATATGATAAATTTTGGTCATTAACATTGTTCACTGCTATATGGTAAATATTGTCCAAGCTGTAATGATACCAGCAGGTCTAACCCAATGCCAGCCGTGGCACTGCTGCTACAAATTAAGAGAGAGTGGCTTAAATCAATACAGTACTAAACAGATCACATTCCACTTTAATAATTACATTAGACTGTTGAATTTAGAATGTTATTTTAGTGACATTGGTTCCTTGAATATGAGATCATGTCTGACAACTTCATTTAACTTTGTTTAGTTTACTCTGTTCAAGAACAGTAGTAATAGGGATGTAGTCTCCAGGACAGCTGTTAAGAGACTAATATTTATTTCCTGGGTACAGTTACTTGACAGAGGATAGACTTACAGAAGGGTAATACCACTGTTTAAGTTTAGGGGTCAATGTGCATTAATTGTTGGAGTTTCATCCTTTTATCCTTCCTCCCTCTTTAAGTATCAAATGCAAATGAAATACACAACTATTAAAAATACCACATTGAGAATTAATTCCAGGAGAAGAGAGAGATCTAATAGGAAGAACAGGATAGATAAAGTGAGTCAAAAGAGAAGAGATTATTCTTCCCTTTATTCCATACTTGTTCTCCCTGGGGCTTGATGGCATGCAGACCAACAATTGCTTCACGTCTCCAGGGTACTATTTTTATGGCTGCTGAGCTGGGTTCGTTCTCGGGACCCCCTTGGATACAGCTGGTGGCCACTGCTGCCAGCAGCTGCCTGGGCAGACCATAGCTTGAGCACCACAGCATGGCCAGGAACAAGCCCTGAAGAACAGAGGGCTGCTGTTCTCAAACAGGTGGTTTTTTCCTAACTTCCTGTCCCCAAGTTGTATTTCCAACATACAAGCTTGGTTCAGAGAGTTTTGCTTGGAAAGTGTATTTTTTGCTGTTGCTGCCACTTCATTTGTTGCATGACCATTTCCATTACATCTATCTTTGGTAGTTATTTTGCCCTGTTCAATCAAACCTGTGGGTGGGATAGCACAGGAAACTGATCTGGAGCTGTAATTGATGGCCTGGCCTTTAAACCCATCCAGGAGCCTGTGTGTGGGTCTGTATTGTCCTACTCTGCTGCCTTTTCTTTTTCCCCCCACGTTTTTTGGGGCGTTCTTCAGAGAGGCCATGGCATGGGAAGGATGCCTTATTTTCAAGTTCTGCTGATGGTGTTAGAGGTGCAAACTCCTAACAGATCACCTGAGGCCCACTGTTATTTTTGAAATGCCATAGGAAGCAAACAGAGATAGTGCAGTTCAATGGTAGATGTTGTTGTTATCATGTCTCGGGGGTACATTCCTGGTAGTCATATTAAACAACAGCAGTTAAAGTTGATTTCTTTCTTGCCATCAGTTCCCTTTCTGTTTTGTAGACACCTGGAAGAAAAGGGTACTGTCCTGGTTTCTATCCCCTGGTTGGGATAGAGTTAAATTTCTTCCTAGTGCTGTGTTGATAACACACTGATGTTTTCAGTTGTTGCTAAGTAGTCTACTAGTCAAGGACATCCAGCTTCCATGCTCTGGAAGAAGCTGGGAGGGAGCACAGCCAGGACAGCTAGCCCAGCTGGCCAACAGGGTATTCTATACCAGGTGATGTTATGCTCAGTATATGAATGGTAGGCATGTTCCAGGAAGTAGCGATTGCTACTTGGTTATTGGTCAGCGCGGGTGGTGAGCAATTGCATTGTGCATCACTGATTTTGTATATTCTATCATTATTATTTTCCCTTTTCTGTTCTATTAAACTGTCTTTATCTCAACCCACGAGTTTTTCTCACTCTTACCCTTTCGATTCTCTCCCCGTCCCACCGGTGGAGGGGGGGAGTGAGCGAGCGGCTGCGTGGTATTTGGCTGCCTGCCGGTTTAAACCACGACAGGTACCTACTTGCACACTATGTATTGACTAACAGAAGTAAGGATTATACAGAAAGTGCGTGACAATATGTGTGACAATAGGTGACAACAGCTCTTTTAGGAAGTTGATACTGGATGGTGATATTTCAGCACCTTCTGTTTGATTACAAGTCTTGAGAGACTACACAGTCTGGAACATACTTTGGAAGAAAATGTAACAGGGAGTCCACCTTGGGCAGGTTATTAGCTCACACAGAACAGAGATGGTATCTGCTGTGCTTTTCATTTTGGCAGTGTTTACTTTCACACCAGTACTTTAAGAAACATCCAGTTCCAAGAAGCTGAAGGAATATAGAGAAAAACATCTATTTTTACTCCAACCATATTTTTACATCAACTCCCCAGTGCTTTATTGTTTGAGTGAGCATAAATTGCACAATGCCATCTAAAAATAAGCCCATACACAGTTTTTACTACCAGAAAATAAATCCATTTCTTTAGTGCAGGAAAAGCATATCAACTGCTATTCTTACTGATTTTGTCAAGTTTTCAAAACTAAACTTAGATGGTTTTGAGGTACTTTTCCCTTCCAGTGTATTTCTCACAAGCTCTTCTCTGTTCTCTCCCCAGAAGATCACCAGCCTTGTCACCAGAATGTTCTGCAACCTAAGCCAACAGTGAAAGCATAAACTTTTCACATCTCAAGATATTATGGGCTGCAGTGAAGGAAACAGGTTGCCCAAGATCTCCCCTTACAATATCATGAGCCAGAAGGTTCCTAGTGGAGTCACTTCCCCCTCAATGGGCTCAGCAGACTTCAGCCATACTGGGGAGAAAAAGCAAGTCACTGTTAAGTGTCAAACTTATCTCCCCCAAAAGCAAAAAATAATGGTGGACATGTCAGTGATTGTATAAGAATAAGAATAATCTTAAGGATCAATATTATTAATCAAGATCTCACTTCATGAGGGAGTACTCTAATACCTGTGTTGCAAGAGGAGTGAATAACTTCTTCTGGAAGAAAGGTGACCTGGTGCCCTGTGCACATATTGATAACCTAAAAACCTAAAAACCCTTCAAGCTGTGAATCCCAGTTGCAAAGAGGATGTATCTAGGCTCCAGGCCAGGTATGCTCTACAACATATCCTGCTCTCCTGATTTCACTGCTGAGTTCCTGCCAGAAGCTTGCAGTGCTGCTTTCTGGGGTGTGCACCCAGATTTTTCCCATGGAAGTAAGCATATGGCCTAAGGAAAAGGGATGGTGCATGTTAAAGTCTGAACAGGACAAAGATTGAGTTGTCTTTGGGGCACGGGTTTAGACCCAGGGCCTAGAAAGTGCTCCCATGTCCCATAATTTAGACACAGCTGAAGGTACCTAACTAATGCCTGCAAATTCATGTTGCGTGCACTTCAAAAATGTTCCTTCACATGACTTTTTTGATGATTTATCTAGGCAGTTGCTCCAAACTGCAGCCAGAACTGCAGCCATCTGAATGCTTGCAGAATATCTGTTCTGAAAGCCATCCCTTTCTTCAGCTTTTGCTTGGCCTTATAATTTAGATAATAAAATAAATACTGTAATTCTGACTGCCACTTCATTTTCTGCATGCATTTCAGGATACTGGTTTTGATTAATTTAAAGCCCAGTGTGTCTGCTCCTGCTCTATCATAGCAAACAGACATTCCAGATCCAAAACCAGACAGTTAAATTTAGTAAACATTTAATGCTCATCTCCTGTATAATTTAAACTGACACACTGACCTAATTAGCTTTCTGGCATCACAAACACTCTCAGCTTAGGGAGGGTGGCTGTGCTGTGGCAGTAATAGGAACCAGATATTTCTTGTATTGTTTGCCTGTTTTAGACATCTCAAATAGAACAGTTAAGAGGCTCCGACAGGGGTAGTTTGGATGAAGAAGTAAAATTAAATTGGATTGAGAGTCTACAACAACATCAGTTTGGGAACCCTGGGTTCATAAAGCAAATGTTTTTACTTAGTTTAGGTTAACTGATACAAGTTTAGCATCTTAGGAATAAAAATAAAGATTCTATTTGGATTTTTTTTTAAAGCAGCTGTATGATGTTTAGATTAAAGCCCTGAAGTTTCTTAATAAACTAGATAAGGTGTTTTCTAAAATTCATCTTTTAAAATTAGTTAGATGTCTGAAGTGAACATATCCATCACTTACCAACTTCTAATAACAATGCCTTTTGGAAACATAATTTTAACTTTGATATATGGGGAATGTGCTTAAAATAAAGCACTTCATTTTACTCACATTCTCAAAAGTAACCGTGCTATCTTGAGTCCTGAACAGTGAGCAGAAACAGAGTTCTTTTTGACTCAGAATGGGAATTGTTCAGTGAATGGACAACGAACTATTTAAAATCTGTAACTTGTGTGTCTTTACTTTGTATGAGGCACACTGCTGGCAAATATGCAGCACAATGAGATACAAGACCTGTAGTTATATCTGCACTGGCTTACCTCTGTAGACACCTGTGACACGTGTGCTTTCAGCCTTTATCATAGTGCCAGAGGAAGGGAATCTCGGGAGTGACCCCAGTGGCACACTGTTCTGCCCCAAGACAGGCCTAATGTTTGTTTGTCTTTAAGACCTTCAGTGATGAAGCTTCCTCAGTCTCTCTATGGTCACTGACTGCTGAACTCTGGGCTCAATGCACCTGCACCAAGCTTTGCTTAGGTATCCGCTGATGGGCAGGTCTGCAGTGCCCTCGGGCGTGCTCCTGGATTTGATGTCAAGCTGACTGGAACCGGTGCTGAAGTGTCAGATACATGCGGGCTCCCTAGGCCCTCCTCCTGCTTTGGGCCGCACCTGAGCACATGCTCTTCAGAGCACCGTAACCAGCAGGCACAGCTGGTCCCTAGCACAGCCTGAGACCCAGGCTCAGCCAACAAGGTAGAGGTGCCTGTTGGGAGGAACTGCAAACAAAGCTATGAAGGCCTACTGATTAAGAAACTGTTGACTTATGTTAAAAGCAATCAAGCATTCTATACAGATAGATGCTGGAGTTTCAATTTAAACCTAGTATCAGTGCATGACAAAAGCCTTGATAATTCTGTCCCCAAATCCCATAGGTCCAAGACCAATCTTGGACTGATGAGTTGACTGTCATCGCTACCAGGTGTGTTAGATAAGGGAGAAAGTGAGCAAAGTGGCTGAATTCTGTGAAGTTTTAATCACCCACCAAACAAGCATTTGAAAGGCAGGGAAACATTAGGGTTAAATAACAGCCTCCTTAGCCAAATAATTTATGGGCCATTGGAAAAAGCTGGGGAATGGTAGATACTTCATCAGAAACCAAGAGTAAAGAAATGCAAATGTCGCCAGTTACAGAAAGCATGTTACTATTGTCTTAATTTGGAAGAAGGGGGTTAGTAAATGCATATGATACAGAGAAGCTGGCAATACCACTCTAATGATCAGAGAAACAGAAGAGAGAGAAATCTCCAAAAGGTCTTTCTAGCAGATACTGGTAATTACTGGTGTTATAGTACTGGCCAACGCTGTTTGTTTGTTTATAATTCAGAAAGATTTGTGTGTTGCTATCAGTAAAAGAGAATGAGAATAAAACGGTTTTTCCTGTTCACAGAGAGAAAAAATCTCTCACAATAATACTCAAGAAGAAAGAGTTTTCAAGGGCATTCAGCTCAAACCTGGTTTGCTACCAATTAAGCTAATGTTAATCAGCTTAATGCTCATGCTAATGCATAAGCATGTTATTGAGGAAAGGATGAGAGGTACCAAAGCCATCCCTGCCTTGGACACTGCTGACAAGAAACTTTCAATCGTGCAGCTCTCAGTGATAATATATTGCCCTGAGAGGGTATTTAATTTCTTCTCTCCAGTTCCTTTTGCTGAAAGAAATAATTAAAGGTAGAAGCAGTCCATGACTACATTTAGCGAAGAGTTCTGGAGAGCGCCTGACCAGCTCATTCCACAACCATGCTGGTTTTCAGTCTGAGATTTCAACAGTGAAATGATTTCTAATAACATTTCTCGTTCGCCAGGACAATTTTTTACCCTGAGCTGAGGAAGGTGTAATGCCAAAAGGGTCCAGGTCTGTGTGAGTCCATGCCAGGGAGGACGGCTGAGGCACATCAAGTTTGCTGGCCTGATCATGAAGAAAGCACTCCATAGCTGACTCCATGCTCCATGTTCCTTCAGTGTCCTGGCACCCATCACACTGGAACTAATTCTAAAAGTAAGAAAACGTGTTGTGACCCAGGCTAGGGCACTCTGTTGAGGTATCGTATGTCTTAGTTTCAAAAAGAGCATTTAATGTCACAGTCTGGCTCTTCATCATGGCTTACTGTTAAGTGCAATGGATTCAGATAATAAAGGCAACAGTGCAGACGTACTATATTAAGAAAGAGTTTAGCATAGCATGTGGTAAGTGAAAGATCTTACAATTATACTACGATTATTTCTTCCAACAAACAGTGGTACTACAAAGACCCTTTAAATTATATTTTAAGCATGTCAGGAGAGTACTCCTACCCAAAGAAACTTGACATCATTTTGCTGTTGTGATTCCTGGGACCAGGGAAGAAGCAGTGCAGACAGCCACCATGTTCAGTGACCGATGAGTATCTTTCAGAACAGTCAGCTCCCAAGGACGTTTCTCGCTGCAAAAAAGAATTCAAATTTTGGAGCTCCCTCTGCGGGTTCGACATCAACTTGCACTCACAATTGCTTTCCCTTCTCTCCGACTGCTCATTATCACTTAAACAATTAATTTCATGTATCGTATTTAAAAAAAAAAAAAAGTTAGTACATTGCTTATCAGAGCATGTGTCTGTGATATTTGATATTCCATTGGAGAAAAATCTGACATTCCTTGAACAAGGAGAGAAAAGGTTTCTTCTTCTAAGTCTAGTTGCAGGACTTGCAAATGCGAGTGCATGCACACAAGCGTTTAACGGAAGCATATGCCCCTATCACTCTATTCTTCCATGAATTCCTAATATGTGTGCACTCATGTTATGTGACTACTTTAATGTATGTTAGACTCTGCCTTACTAAGTATAAAAAAGTAAACTAGGACGAAGACACTCTGAAAATGCTGCATGAAATAGGGCAAGCACACACCATCAAGAAACTAGGTATAGGGTTTTATACTCATCCTTTATACAGCTTATTTAAGTGTTAGGTGGTCTAGAACTTCCCTCATTTTTATTCAGAGTATTTTCTTATTGTTATGTATGTAAATGGCACTACGGAGTTTCAGAGTTTGCTGCTCTAACTGTAACCAGGCTCAATGTGCCACACAATGCAATCACAGCGGTATTTCAGGTGCATGTGTTAAAAAAACAAACAAGTGAGAGAGAACACAGTCAGACATCAGAAACAGTGTACGTCCAAGGTATTGCTCAAGTTTCATTGTCTTCATTACCTTCAAAGAGAGCTCAAGGGGTTTTTTCTATCAATTGGCTTACCTTGCTTATAACTTTAGGGCTGTGAATCCAAATTCTCAGAGATTAAAATGAACCTCTCCATTTTGAGAGGCAGCGGCTCACCTCCTGTTGCCTTGCAGCAGGCATGTCATTGCAGGTAAAAGTTTGCAGAATAGCCTCCAAAGTGCATGGGATCAAATCTGAGACTCAAGCCTTTCTGGGACATGCTTTTGCTCTGCATGCAACAATCTCCCCTGCAAAAATTACAGTTTTCTACTCCAACTTTTTTTGCGATTAATATCAAATAGCTTTAACTTTAAAAGGTAAAATTTCATTATGCTCAATTATTTTCTAAATGGATTAAAGGGGCCTGAAAATAGATTATAGAACTTTTCTATCTGTTTTCTTGTAGCCAACCCGCTGTTTTTGCAGTTAAGCCGCAATAAATTCCAACCAACCTGAAGTCTGCACATCAAATGGTAGCCTATAAAAAAATTTAATAGTGGAGGTATACAGCCCTCAATGAGGCTGATAAAATACTAATGGGAGAGCCACACTGTAATTACAGGAACAGCTGATTAAATCAAGATAGCACTTAACAGAATAAGATAATTTAAAATCTAATGATTACATTAGATTCTATCATCATTTCAGTGACACAGAGAGGTGATTAGAGATGGAACTTTAACTTTCAACTTTTGAACAATTTCATTTACATTTTTTAATCACTAATATAAAAAAAAACCCATATATTTTCTCTGTGTTCACTGAGAGAACAGTATATTTTTAGTTCCAGTTTGCTTGAGTAAAAGGTTTCTTTCAAAAGATAGAAGGCTACTTAGTTCTGAATATTGATAACTGGATAATGGACCCATAAATATATGCTGCTGAGCTGAATTTTGTGAAGGTCATTAGAAAATTATCCCACTGAAATCACTGGAAATATCCCTTTTGATTCTTGCAGAAAGTGGAATGACCCATTAGTGGCTTTAAAGTTTTCAGTCTTCCTAACATTTTATGGTATATTTAAAATTATTTTGGCTTGGATCTTTGTTATTTATTTAAACAAGGAAAAGATCTTTCAGTGATGCTGTTCATCACTAGCTATATAGAGCAGAGCTGTCAGTTATAAATATTCAGGAACTGAAAACCAGACACCGTTAAAAGTATTTGTTTACCAAAAAAAGTTAAATTGCCATAGTTTAAGGGAAGTTTATCCTACCTCTGAATACAAAAGTAGACTAGGGGACACTCAGCATTTCCTCTAGTTTTTAGCTTTCGTATTTAGTATTTCTGAGGTTTTCCATGGTCATAATTAGCTCTAGGCATTGCTAAGATGAAAGCTGAGACTGCTTGCCTAAGTACAGTATCTACGACTCTGAGGAAAGAAAAAAAAAGAGTGCCAGCTGCAGCGAGGCTCCACTGCCATGGTCCTCAGCACAGATCTGCGCACGCCTGCTTACTTGGCAGCGCAGTGTCGATCCAGACCCACGGATTGGGCTGGAGCACATCACTTAATGCTTATGCTGATGTGTGAGTGGCTATGTCAACTGGCATCCCATATTGCTTTGGGTTCCTCTCCACTGCGGGATGCTCACCCTGTTGTATTTTGGAGCTGTTAGTGGGTAGCGCTCTCTCCTAGCAGCTGGCCTTCTGTTTCTGAGGTCAATCTGTGACCTGAAAGAACTTCTTAAAAAATCATTGCTCTAGTGCGTAGACACCTTTGCATTCAAAGACAGGCATTTTTACACCTCCACATCTCATGAAAGAGGGAATGGAGTAAAGCCGCTGTCCTACTAGTAGTGTAGAGTGGGAGTGAAGCTGCATGCTTCCTTAAACCAGATCACTGCCTCCAGACCACTGAGACGGGAAGCGGAACTGCAGGTGCAGCTGCTCAAATTGCTGACTAGTGTCTCTCACGCTGAAGGTACGGAGGTGTTGCTTCTCTTCTGTGTGATGTTTTGTTGTGACAGATGAACAATGGCTCTTGGCAAGTAGGTGCCTTGAATGGAGAAGGAAAACACTTCAGGACAAAGGCAAGTAACATTTCTGGAAATACGTGGTGCGCTCACCTAGTATTTGGCAGTGAAGATGAACAACATAAGGATGCTGCTGAACATGGAAGATGACTACATCTGGGAACTTGCAGCTCCCACTGTTCTTCACCCCTGCTTTCAGTTGCCAGGGAGTACGGAGTTATAATGTTGACAGTCGCAACAGGGTGATTTGTGATGTGATAACTGCTATTCAGAAGATGCCAAACACCTTGTGAGTGATCGCAGCCCTGTAGGTTTTGCTTGTATAAGCTTTTCTTGGTGACTTTGATGACACATACACCTCTTTCCTTGCCTTTTTTAGTTACATAATCTTCTTGTAACTATCTCATGACTATTGGCTTCAAGTTAGGAAATGTTACTGATTGAAAAGTCATTGCTCCAAAGGATCTCTCTTCCTAAGTTGCATTGCAGTAATACATTTTATTTGTACAATAATATTTGCATTATTACACAATATGCATTTGTTATGCATATATTATTGTGCATATAGTTGTACAATTGCACATATAATTATTATGTGTGCAATTGTAATTACACGTATTTGATCAGAATAACCAAACTTGATAAGAAACATATTTTCATAATCTTTTCTAAAATAGCTGTGCTCTTTACTAAGTAAAGGACAACGTTATTCCTTGGAACTATTAACATTCTTCTGTCTAACAGGAAGGGAAGTATTGATAAGTGAAGGCATACCAGATACCTAAGTAAGATGACATAATTAGCATTCATTATTAATGAAGCTGTTGCCTCATTCACATGAAATCCAGAGCACTTAATACTCTGTTTACCTCATCTTCCCATCAATAAATACATTCCCTCTAGAATGTGATATGTCCTCACTTGGGAGATCTGTTCACATTGAATCCACTAATTAGAAGCTTCAGTTCAGTTTATATTGACTTTGCCTTGCCTTTGGCTTTAGTTCACTTGGTTTTGTAATCCTCGTGCACATCACATTATGATATTTAACACATTAATATATGTATCTGACAAGAATCATGACATTTAAACTACTGTCCTGAGAATAGCATGAGCAACAAGCACACTCAGCCATGTAGGGTTTTTTTTCTGCTTACTAGTTATTTAGAACGAAAAGCAGCATATAAACTGGAGTAAGTCTAGCTGGCAGTCAGAGCAAGAATGTGTTAGCAGAGTAGCAGATACACATGGCACACACTCCCTTTTTCAGTTTGTCTTCTGCCACATTTTTTGTGTCATGTCTAAAATTTTCATAATGCGGGGAAGAACTGAAGGCTGGTTTTGTAAGATGTTTACATGGCAAGTGATTCCTATTATAGGTTGTTTTACAAGCTTAAGAACTAGGTATCCACCCCAGAAATGCCTTAAATAAGACGGGCAATACTTCCCAGGGGAGTTCTGAGGAGAGCTGCACTGAGATTGCAGGACCAGGCAGTAACAACAGTCCCGAGTTGCAGAGAAAGAAGGCAACAAGGGTCTGGGAGGAAGGGAAGGAGGTGAGGAGGCACCTCAAGGGGAGGGTAAGAAACAAGCAGCAGCAGTCGCAGGCCACGTCCGATAAAGCATTGCCAACGGTCTCCAGCAAGATTGGACTATAAGAAGGTCATGAACCACAGCTTTGTACTCATAAGTGCTGTAAGATCTTGAAAGGTAACAAATACCCACATAGCCTGCTGTCTCTAGGAAGAATTTCAGGTGATACTGAAGGATTGGAACTGATTATTAAGTGTAACTTAATAGAGTAACTGTTTAAGTTAAAGAGGTCAAAAACATTAAAAGAAAATTGGATAGAAGAACAGCTCCTTTCTGCCATACTGCCTTTTCAATTCAAGGAAGTTTCACATAAACATATATGGATTGCACTGTTTGTCTTAAATGTCACTTTTGCAGCGATGCCTACAACGAATGGGTGACAAATACTAGATTGCTGTATGTAGCATGCTGAGACTCATCTGCAAGTGAGGTAATCAATAAATGAAGAGATGAATTAAGGTGGAACTAAAAAATCACTAAAAAGATTTAAAAAATTAAAGGAATTAAAAAAAAACAACAACAGGTAAAGACACCAATAGAGATCTGGAAATAACCTGTGGCTGTGTAACCAGGCACAGCTTTTTAGTTTGTCTTCACCTTATGCCGTCAATAGCATCTAATTTGGAAAATAAGCCCTGGGCATGGCCGATAGCCTGTTTCTATAAACAGGGAGTACAGAGGAAGACTCCCTAGGAAACCTCTTCCAGCAGGATTTTTCAGCCAGGAAAGAAATGGGGAGACAGGCCATCAGAGAGGTCTGTAAAACAACCAGTGATGTACGCAACTACAAAGAACAATTACTCACAGCTCCCAAGTACTAACAAACGGGGAGCGATTCAGGCACTAGGCAGAGCGATCTCCTGACAGTCTAGAATATCCTACCTGGGCTCCTAATTCAGAGGAGCGTGGGTCTCACTTAAGTCCAGTCTCATATCAGCCAAGGCTGTGCCTTCCCCAGTAAAAGTGCCATCCAGAAGAATTAAAAGAATTATGATGAAGTATTTTTTTACACAAAAATATAATTAAACAATATAAAAATATAATTAAATTCTTGGGCTTTTTGCTTTCCTCCTCCCTTTGATTCATCAGCATGTCTGCATGGGCCATCCAGGAGAACACTACTATGGGACAGCTGCCAGTAAAACTGATCTTGTCCCACACTGACATGATGTAATCTGGTTTCAACCAAGGCAATGGAGTCTGGCCACTGAATATCTAACAACAGCACTTCACTGCTGCTCACAAAAGAGGACCTGATCAACATGCTGCTAGAACCAGTGACTTCTAAGATTTGGTTCAACTGGGTTTTAAAACAGCAACATATATATTCACCTTTAATGAACCAGACTCATAAAGATAAAACATAGCTTCATAAAATACTAGTGTATTCAACAGTAATAATAGGTTTGATATGTATTTGTGTATAGTCACCCTGAGAAGACACATTAGACATGTTTTTATATTCTTAGATCATAAACTCAGAGAGGCAAGTGTTAAAACATGAAGGAGGTAATGGCTGGGTGCCTGGCCAAGAAGGCAGGCTGGCAGGAAGTGACTCATCTGCCCATTGACTGCACAAAGTGCTCACAGAGGAAATTCATCTGTAGGTTAGCCCAGCAGACTGTCACTGCCATAAAGGCTTAAATCTTCCCATCATTGGACTATTGTAGCACTCAAAAAACATTAAAACATATGATTGTTTGTGGGGGAAGTTGGGTTAAAAAGGGAAAGAAGTTAGCAATGTTCCCTGCCAAGGAACTGATAAATGGATTCTGTAGCAATGGCAACAGTGAGGGAGAGAGTATATCAGCAGCAGGTATCATTTTCTTACTACTGTGTGCTTCTCTTTTGTCTTGAATACTCTGAACTCATGCTATGAATCAGAAGCAATACCACAACAGTAGTATTTCAGCTGGTCTGGTAGAGAAAGACCTCAGTGGTACCTGCTCTTCCAAATTTATTCTTTGGTTACTTACCCAACACGCTTGGGCAACTAGGACCTCTTTGCAGACAGACTTTGAAAGAACAAGAGTGCTTTTTTTCTGCTAGTATAGAAAAGATGGGCCTTCCTGCAAGTTGAATAGAATGTCCCTGGGCCCCCTCTTCTTTGCTTCTAACTGGGAAACAAAGCTGCCCAAGTGGCCTTCCAGGCAGAGTGACCTCAGAGTGATCAGAGTTTGCAGTATCGTTCCTTGATTCCTTTTGGCTTTTGTTCCATTTCTCATGTTACACGAAAGGGAGAAGCAGATCTCTCAGATCTCAAAAACCTCTGCTCAATAAAGAAGTGTAATTCCATTTCATAAAGTAATACACTGACTACTTCTAATCTGGGGAATCTGAAGAGACAACTTTCTTTTTACTGATATACTATCTAACATATTATCCTTCAAAAATTAACCATTAAGACACTACATAGAATGAGAGAATTCACTCTGCCTAAATTCTGCAGTATGTGTTTGGATTTAGATACCTAAAATACCTCTGAATGGTAGATAGCAACCCACCCATGCTCTTTTCAGGGCTGCATAATTCTGTAGACAATTACAATGTCTTCACTGATCTAGGAAAGTCTCCTGGGCATTATCAAATTTTTCCTGATGTGCTCAAAGGTATTGTTTTGAGCGATGCAAGGTTGACTTGCAATCTAGTAAAGACAGGTGCCAAAATGTGGGAGGTCTTAGGTTCTCAGTTGTCCTCAGCAAGAACGGCAGTGAACCTGTATCACTTTCTTGTTTCCTCTACCCCGAGAACACAAGGTATCTTAAGGGAGACCACTCACTACCATTTCTTCTTGAAGGGGCCATTTCACAACCAAGAATGTGAGAGAGATGAAGACGAAAGAGCAGAATTACAATTACACTGCACCTTACAGGTCTCATTGATTTAAGCTTCCGCTGTTAAGTACTCAGGACATCTGCAAATCAGGCCTTATAAATGGTGCCCATTAAAGAATGAACGTACTGAGTTTGCGCTCGCTAGTGAAAACCTTGGTTTAAGTGGGCTCATTTGTCCACGTTAAGCAGGAGCTCAGATGCTGTGGTATTTCTTTATCCTTTCTGGTTTTGTTCTCTGCTAAGCATTGGGGGCCCTTTCTAGGCGTGCTGTAATGGAAGCTGCTGCAACTTTCCTCTTGCTGTTGGGGAATTTCAGCAAGCCTGCTGAAGAGCTCATATATTTACCCTCCTCCAAGTTCAGATATCTCAATACACATACCTTGCTTGGTTGTACTGTTCTAAGGCAATGAAAGGATGTATCCCAAAGGTCCGGCAGTATACTGAACTGGTTGAGTCCACCAGGCGCTAGGCACATCAGGTAGCCTATCCTAAGAGATCCAGCCTCCAGCAAGTTGCCAGCTTGTTCATGGCTCTGCTGACTGTGCTTTAAAAGAACAGTTAAACTGTAGATTTCAATTCAAGAGATTAACAAAAAAAAAAGGGATCTAGCAGTATTTTATCAGCCAAACTGCTGACCCGGACCACAAATGTGATTAGTACTGTACAACTGGAAAAACTGTGGGACATACAGTACTTCAGTATTCTAGGCCGAGTTTTACTGGATCAGAGGAAACATTTTTCATCTATGAAAAAGTGAACTTGATTTAATTATCTTCCATTTACTCAGCTGCAATGATCTATGCACAGGTTTGAGGACACCACGGGAATGTGAGTGCCCAGTTCTCACAGTTGTTGCTAACTGAGCGTTCCCTTGCTTCATGAGACTTCGCATGTTTCACTAGTAAGGAAGATAGCTGTCTGCATTACCTGGCATTTCACCTTTCCTGCAACACGGCTGCTCTGCTTCACTGTGTAGTCTCCCTGGCCCTCAGGCAGATCTTACAGTGCAACAACTTTGAAACAAGCAGAATATAAAAACCAGAACCTTCTCAAACACAGCATAAGCATGGAGAATACGAAGGAAATTTTCAGCTTGACTTTCACCTCAATTTTGTGCCACTATGTCTCCACTGATTGCAAGAGAGTTCTAATTTCCACTGGGCAGAGGGAAGAAAGTCAACCAGCCTCCCACAAAAGAATATTTAGGAAAAGGTCCTGCAGTTCTTGGCAGCAGCTCATCACATAACTTTACACAGCAAATTACATGAGGCCCTGCCTACTGATCTATAGGGAAGCAATGAATAAAACAATACTTCCAGCATAGGTGGATAAAATTTCTCTTGACTGTTTTTTTTATCATTTTGCATGGTAAAAAAAACTTGTGGTGCTTGACTATGGGGATCCAGTAGCCATGTTCTGGCTTTGCACTGGCCAGCTAGTAACATCCATCAAACGAAACAGCTAGCAAGAATTTTTGACTGTAAATGACACCACCATGCAAGGGGCTGATGCAGCTCCAGTGGCGATGAAAAACTATGCCTTTAGCTGGCCTGTGAAAATGCAAGTAGGAAGATCATCATAAATGTTAATAGCTCCAGGATTCTAGACCCTTCTCCAGTTTCAGTGTAGACACAGCATCCTGTAGGAAACTTCTGATTTTCACAGGCAGTAGGATCATGCATGCAGGTCACTCTCACCCTGGCATAGGCCTTTGTGAGAAGGAACAGGAAGAGATGGCTCTGTGCTCTGGGAGGGAGGTGGATAAATTCCACTTCTTTTGATTGATGTCATGTTTCCAGTGGAGGAACTACCATACAATCAGTCTGGACAGTAATGTTTCTGTCATTTTCCCAAAATCTTAACAGCAAGCCAACTACTATAATTACTGTTCTCATGATTTCACTGTATCACACTGAAGTACTTGGGCCTCACACTCCCTCATTCTCTGAAATTTTACAGTATTTTAACTCACCTGGTTTCAAGAGAGCTATTTCTAAATTTAAGCAAATCAAGAGAGAATCAGATCTTCTTTGTGCTAGCAAACCTCTCAAAGGATTTACTGTGCTGTAAGCAAGCAATCCATTCTCTGTTTACCTTGCAGGTAATAACAAGAATATTCTGTGGAGAATTGAAAGACAGAAGAAGCATACCATGCAAGTCATTGAAATAAGTTTAAGGCTTACCTTTCTCAGTAAACATGTAATGCATTAGTAGATTAATTTCCCATTAGACAAATGAATGACATAGGATGCAGCTACAGAAGATGAACTGCATATCAGATGCAGTAAAACTCTAATCACAATTAAAATAGTCAAGTAAACATTATCTGAGTCAGAACCAAGATACACTAGGGTAGCTCTTCACCATGCTGCTAGGTTTGAAGTGTAGCTTATACACCAGGGCTTAATGCCTGCATTAAAGTTACACTGGTTACTGAGGACGCCCATTCAATCACCTGAAATTGTTCTCTCTGCAGTGAAGAACTGTATGTTTATTAGAGAGTTGGGTTTTGATAAAATGACCCAGAATACAGACACAGATACCTGAACCAATGTATTTAAAATGGAAATTAAAAAAAAAACAGAAACAAAAAGCTCTTGATCCATGTCTTCAACATCAGCAGTGTGACAAGGAGCACAGCAACCAGAGGTGCAGCAAAATTGTCATGATACTGGTAATACAGAAATACTTACCGCAGCATGATGATAAATCACAATATTGCTAACTACGCTGAGACAAACAGCATATATAGATGAACAAAATACAATGACATAGCTTTAGCATCATAATTTTTCTAAAGCGGCATAATCATTTGGAAGGACAATCTGAATCACGAATAATTCTAACCGTTACATGAAATAAAGGATAAGAGTCAATTAAGCCTGCTCTTCTGCAAGATTCACTATACTCTGGATATATGAACATAGCCATAAATGTCTTCAGGTTATATCAGGTCAATCAAAACAGTCAACTGATATAAGTAGTCTTGGGAAGAGTTTAGAAAGCTAAAAGCCACATAAGGCCTGCAAGTATATGCAGTCCTTAGATGAGGTAAAGTATACGGCACTTAAAGAAAGTATGTTCATTGGTATCAACAGAGGACCAGGATGATTATTTTTAAATGCTTTGTAAACTACGGATACAATTGATAGAAGGATGGAGATTCAGAAGAACTGTATGTTAAGTAATTTGGAGGATATACATGTTACGTGCTTGGATTTTTCCTAACCTCTTCATCCCAATCAAAATCTAATGTAGCATCATCTAGCTCTGCTATTGAGAAGAGAGATTTCTGTCCGACCACATTGGCTTTGCTAGCATTTCCCAATGCAAAACTCTTCCTTCTGCTAGGATTGCTCACGTGCACCTTCAGCAATGGGCTATGGCTTTCCTTGTTAGTGTCAATCTTAATGGTAGGTGAAGTTTCCAATTTTGACTCAGGACGTGATGCAAAGGAGAATGTCGACAGTTTGGCTAATGTGCTGGAGCGCACCTTCCCTGTGCTTGGGCCACCAAGCTTCTCCTCCCCCTCCCTTTTCTTTTCAGTGGGTGGAGATGACATGGCATCTAAACTGACATCAGAGCGTATTGTTGCACATCCTCCGATCTCTTTCACTAC
>NW_009219153.1:79306-94506 GCF_000690835.1 Fulmarus glacialis
TTCTCTCCCTTTATTATTAATTGATCGCTTTTCCAAACTATTTTTTCCTAAGTGAGTCAATGTCATCTTGGATTTCTCAGGGGGGCAGCATTCTTCTGGCAATTGCTCTGGCAACTGCTCTCCTTGGAGCTGCTCTCCAGGCTTAAAAATAGTTTCACTCTGAAAAAGAGAAAATTCTTCATTTTTCTTCTCTGAAGAATGATCAAGTTTTGTCCTTGGTCTGAAAGAAAATTTAGCTAGTTTAGCTGCTGGAGGACTTTCACTGTCAAGGATTTCTGGCTCATGGGAACTTACCACCTTTATTTCCTTCACTACTTGATCTTTACTTCGTTTTCTCATGGAAATTGTTGCAGTTTTTGCTGCTACAGATACGCTGTTCTTTTCCTCCCCTAGCACAGAATCTGCATCACTTGAAAGATCTGGCAGGCCAGACGCAGGTGATACTGAAGGAAGGGCCTTTGCCTCGGGGTCCTGTGTACTTGTAAAGAATCCATGTGATTTCTCTGTGTGCAGTCTCTGCCAGCTTTTAGAAACCCGTTGTGTAATAACTGAATCCTGCACACTAGCACTTGGTGATGCTGAGTCTTGAGTATTTGCTTCTGAAGAAAAACAATTGTGTTCTTCAGTCCTTTTCCTGCTTATCTTGGAAACTTTGTCCTGTTCCAAAGGAGCATGTAGATTCACAGTTGCTAGTGACTCTCTCATTCCGTTTCCCTTCCTTGGTATTGAAGCACTTCTTTCTTCAGAACAGGATGTTTTACACAGGGTTTTTGAAGCCAAGTTATTTGGAGATATCTTGGGCACTGGAGACTTTTTCTGAAAAGTTTCTTCAGCATCAGTGTTGCTCTCTTCCAGGCTGTCAAACCATGCCAGGCTGCCATCATCGCCTCTCTTACTATGTTTAATCAAGTGTTTTGTATTTTTGCTATTATCATGTGCCAACTTGCATGGGGGTTCTAGATGTATATCCCCTTCACAGTTGCCTTCGGGCAAAGAAGGCTGTGGCCTGGAGTTATTCTCTTGTTGATTTGAAGGTTCTGACTGAGACATTTGCTTTGACTGCCCAAATGTATCCTTGTTCAGGCTTCTTGTAGTAGTACTGAAACTTGTCTCTTCAGGCTGCAGCTGGCATGAATTTTCCTTTTGTAATCTATGGAATGAAAAAAAATTAAGCAATAGTAATTTATTTTTCTTTTTTTTTCTTTCTTTATTGCATTAGTGATGCTTAATATGTATGAATGGTGAAAAGCTACAAATAGTGTAGGTCACAAAACTGCATTATTAAGTTTCACATATAGCTCCAAACACTGCTGTTGCAGTCTGTGATCTTTCAGCACCTTCTACAGTAAGTGGCAGAATTTAGTGTCCCCAGTAAAAGACAGGCAGATGGACAGAGAAAGCAACCACCTAAACTTCATTTCCTTGGGAAACAAAAAAACCCCCAAACAAACACCTTTGCACTATTTACAGCCATTGCTAGAGTCCCTTAAGGATTACATATTCTGTAAGTATATCTTCTAGAACAGGAACCTCATTAGATTTTATCCAGAGCAAGGCAAAGCCTCAAACAAGTTATCAGAATGGAAAATCTAGGTATTACTTGGAATAGGGGTTGCTGGTGGTTTTCTCTCATAATCACTATGGATCCAGCATGCAAAAACTCCACAAGTGAAAGGATCTCAGATCACCTATAAAACTTAATTATCACTGTCTGTGGCTGTTAATATTCTCAGGGCCCTCCAAAACAACAGAGGTGCTAGAATGAGGGTTCCCTCCAATCTCAGTATAGCTGATATTCTGTCTATTGTACCTAAACACATAATTGCCAAGGGAGATAGCATTCTACTTTTTGCTAAATAGTGATTCTAACAATGAGTGAAGAGCAGCCAAATTCTATTGCCAAAGCTACTGCATTACGGTAGGTGAAATTATTTCCATGCATTATAAACAGTTCCTCTGCTATATGAGAGAGAAAACACTATATTGACATGTATCTTTTAGAACCATTATTATCATTATTTACTAATATGCTTATTCTTAAAATTTTGACGGAAAGTAGCAGAAATGATCTGACTCATCAAGAACGGCTGAAAGATACATGCTTGTTTTACTGAAATATAGTTTAGGGGGAATGCATGGAACAAGTCTTCTAATACAGAATAGGTTGTTTTAAAGAGGACATTCATTTAGTATTCTCTAAGCTGCTTAAGAGGCAGGGAAGAAGAAATCAGTCTAATTTGCAGCATAGGGGATTCAGTGGGATATTGGGAAAACCTTTACGAGCATTAGGATAGAGCAATAGTGGAACAGACTACCCAATAGCAATGGAAAATCCTCTTCATTAGAAGGCCTTTGGAGCAGATAACACAAGCCCCTGCCAGGAAGGTCAAACACAGACCTGATCCTGTCTTTGTATCTGATCTCCCAACCCATTCTACACTTCTATGATCCCTTATGAACACCTCTGTTTTAAAACTAGCTTTTGTCTGTCGGAGATATTCCACTTTCATCTGCTTTTATTGCCTCTGTGGTTATTTAAGATGTCCTTACTATAAGTTACAAAATAAGTCTGAAAAATATTTAAAGGAAAAAGTGTATTTTCCCAGCTGTTCTTATTCCATTAGCTTCGATAACATTAATCTTTTATCTTCCTTTAACAATAAAAAAGTACGAGTTTCTTTAGAGCCTAATCTCATTTCAGGAAAAAATGTTATTTTTTTGTATTTTATTTCCTTCCAATCCTAGTGTTTTCCTCTCAGCCTCAGTACGTTAAAAGTTTTCTATTAATAACAACAAATAGACTTTCCAAAGATTATTGCAGTGAGCTGAAAACTAGCAAAGAGACAGTGAAAATTCTAGCGTGTAAAGAAGAAAAATCACCCAAAAGAACAGAACTTTGATTCAGGCTTATATTTTCCATTAACAGAGAGGGAAGGATCCTGACAAGCCCAACACAAAAGAAGGCTTAAAAAACATGAAGCAGATCTTGAAGCTTGGTATTTTACCAAGCAAGTTACAAAAGTTTGTATAAAATTATTTGCTCAGCTACAGAATCTGGCATTTTGACCCTAAGAAGCTCCGCTGAAACTTATGTGAGCATAGAATTGAGATACGAGTTGGGAACTGATTAAAATGTTCTTAAATTCTTTGTAAATTCCATAACCCAGAGAGAGAAATGATCTTGTGATGATCTCGGAGTGCTACTTTAAAACAATCTCCGGGCTTATTCATGTCCTCTAAAGAGTAAGTCCCTTCCCAATGTCAGATTCTATTTTTAGATCCTCTCCAGATACTATTGTCAAACAGTTCTTTTTCGCTATTGAATTATTTTGTTAGTCTGCATATTATAACCTGTCAAGTCTTTGTAGCTCTTTGTGCAGAAGATCTTGCAGCTCCAGTCGCTCCAATATGAGTTCACACTGTGTTCGGTACTGTGCCATTGGATTTTCTGGAAATGAGGTGTGTAAGGCATTGATGCCTCCGAGAAGTGCACCCCCCTATGTCACCAAAAAGATAAAAAAAAAAGGAAGCTATTTTATTATTCAGCACCAAATTTAAACAGCAGAAACCATTTTATACAAAATTCTCCCTCAGATATTTTAAAGCTTAAGGTAGCAAATATTTACTGAGTAACTGTATTCACACAAATAACCCTATTAGGTCTGCTCACACAGGCAAAGTTGCTCATACGTATGAAGCAATTATATGACCAAGCCTGCAGTTTACTCGTACTGGTTTATTTTTATTTATACAAAAAATGGAAAGTCCACTTAAGGCTTGAGAACATATGACTAAAATCGGAGATTAGGATTAAAGAAGTTTTCCAAATACCTTGTAAAAATTCTGCCCATGTGAGACACTTTTATAACTGAAGAAATTCTGATGGCTAAAAGTTTTCACTAGCTTTGCCTAATTATTTAAATGGAAAGACCTGGGTATTAAGGCTTGTCAACACAGGATAAATTGACCAGCAAAAATATTTCTGAATAGCTCTTTAAGAGTAATTAACTATTCAGGAATAATTCCAGAGAGCAAGTGAGTTTAATCTGGGACAATTTTGCTGTGCCTTGTGAGAAATGAAGCAGTTTTCATTTGAAACAGAGCATCTGCACAAAGTGATCTGTTCCACAACAAATAATCTAGAATAGCTCTGTAGTTAATTGCTCTTTGGGAAAAAAAAACAACCCACACCACAAACCCTCTATTTTACCACAGATTAGCTAGCATTTACCACTCCTGTCTAATTTATAAAGCCCAATACAACTAATGAACACGATGCATATCACGTGCCATGAGAGCAATAGCAAAAGTCAACAGAGTCTCTAGAACCAGCAATTGCTACATATGGCATCACATGGACCACACATTTTCGTTTGTGGCAATTTCTGGTTCTTCCATTTTGAAATGTTAAAATTTTGTATTAAAAAAAAAATTTACATTGAAAAGACATTCTGGTGGCTAATTAAAGCCCTCTAAAGTGGCTAATTAAAGCCCTCTAAAACTACACAGTGCTAAAACTAAGGCTCTCCATGCGACCATTAATGCACCCTGTTGAATTTATCACTTGGGGGTTTTTTCGCAGATCACTTCAGGAACATGACAGATCCGTTCCACATAGAAGCATTAATCTGTAGCCATGGAAAAGGTTGTTGTAGAACCTCTCTGCCGTATTTGTTTCAAGGACTGGAAGATTCATAGTTAATGAGGCAGGGACTGTAGAAAGGAAAGTCCAGTCTCTTGGTTAGGACAGAAAGGAATACATGATCATGTATCTTGAGCTATGTGCCCAAAGGGTACGATTATGTCTTGCCCTCACTGACTTTTCAGTGCTTTACTTGGCTATCACAATGAGTTTCTTTTAAATGTTCCTCTGTGTATGTGTGTGTGTTTGAGAAATTCTAAGTGGGATGGGACTGAATTTAAGATATCTGTGAAGTTTCATTCTTGTGCTGGTGCTTACGTCTCTGAGATATCTGCCCCTCCGAGATATCATTTTGAGGAGAGGAAAGTAGCCATATGACAAATCCACACACTGTGGAACTAAGGGCAAAGGATCTAGAACAGAGAGAGAAAAAAGAAAGTATTACAGGGAAAGTTAGCAGAAAGTAAGGCTGTTAAGTGCCTAAGGATGGGAAAACAAAATGTAAAAAGGGAGTAAAAGGAGAGGGATTGGAAGGGGAATAAAACGAGAATGAAAACATGACCAAGAGAGGGAGGGAGACAATGTTAACAAAGAGGAAATGAAGCAAAGAAAAGATCAAGCCAGGGGGATTAGAATATGCTCATGAAGACAAAGTAGGAAAGAGAAAAATAAGGGTGAATTAGAGGATGAAACAAACAAAAAACCCCAATGAACTAGGCTGGTGATGAAAATGTGATAGTCCTCCTTCCCAAGAGGGTTCACAAGAAATAACTAAACACTGAGATAAGAACCTTGAACTTTGATTTTATACTGGCAAGAATATGACTTTTTGTAGAAGTTGCAAAGACAGTGTTGAAGACAGAGTTTGCTGAGCTGAAAGGTGGCAGCCAGTCCTTCAACAATGACGCTGGTACTTCCCCATTTACAACCTCATTCTACAAACTGATAATTAGGCAGGAAACACAGGACGTATCTATACAAAAAGTTTTTTTTTTCTAGAGAAGGAATCAATTTCTGAAAATAAACTTTTGCATGTTACTTTTTTTTTTTTAATAAAACAAATAAATAACTTCCTTCAAAAATAAACTGCTTCAGTGATTCATTTATACTTTCCAGGAGGAAAGTAAAATTTGGCCTTGAATAGCAGATCTCGAATTTGCAGATTCCTAGCAAAAATGAATACATTTGCCTACTCGCTCATAAGAAGTGAAGAGTGGAGCAAATATCATGAGCATACCAACTGTTCCCAGGTAGTCTTCTGCAGTCATAATTCAGGCAAATTTCTCATTGACTCTTATTAGATAGAGGCTTGTTATGCAAACTGCAGCCCTTGAGGGCAGGGCTGTATAAATATGAAAAAGTGACCCACAGTTATAAAAAATTCTTTTACATTTACTTGTGCTGATGAGGTAGATACGCAGATGACAATACACATTTATTATTATATACATAAATTCCACTTTTTGATCTGTTTTGAAAAAAAAAAGGAGTATTTCAGACTTTTTATATCCAAAATCATATTGCTTTGAAACCAGTGTCCCATCAAATTCCCATCTAGTTAATTACAGGTTTAATTACAGTTAATGAACATTTATGTAATCTCTTCTGCTGTTTCAACTGGATATATTAGTACAGCTTCTTATTTTAACTCAGATGTAGTGCTGTCATTGAAAAGCTGAGCTCTTCAAAACAGTGCAAGATGAATTGCAGCAGACAGCGAAATAATCTTTTGCTACTTAATAAGGTCAGGCCCTGTAGTATTTTTGAGACAAATTCCATTTGCAACACTGTGCAACTGACTATCCATGGCACAAACTGCAATTAGTTTCTCAACCCTCCTTGAAAGAACAAGGGACATCACAAGTGCCTACCTGCCATATGTGACTGTGCATCTATCCTGAAAAGCTTTATCTCCGAAAAAGGAGCGTATCTACTCCTGCAAAGGTCTTTAAGGTCCATTGAGCTAACGGATGCTATATAAAATTATTTTAATTTGAATATATTCATATCAACCTATACAGAAACATAGGAAATGCCATTTTGGATCAGACCAGTCATCTGTGCAGTGGAGTACACAATCTCCAACAGAGCCAAAACTAAATAGTTCAGATGCGCTAAAAATCCCCATGCATAAAACTTTGGATAATCTGCTTATGGTAATGTTTTTCCTACTCCAAAGCATGAAGATTTATTTCCCTTAAAAATATTCTATCTGAAGTAATAGTGTCTATATTATTTTCCACATTTCCATTAAAAAAGCCCCTATCATATTCACATTCATTAATTTTAAATGTGTTGCTTTTTCTTTATATTCAACATCCTAATAATGTTACAGTAAACTAAAATCTAGCCTTCCACATTTTTTCAATGCCTTTCTACATAGAAACATTACACAAATCCACGTGATAATTGGAATGCACAATTTTCAGCGTACGGCAACAAAAGTTTTGAGTTTTAGTATCACCACCAACATATTTTAAAATGATCTAATGGCAAAATAAAGTGTAGGTCTTGGCAACTGTTCCAAACTCACTCCAAAAAAATGATTTGGTTCTCTCATACCTAGTTAATGAGTGACAAGATAACATCATGGAAGAAAAACTCATTAGAGGCTATTAAACACAGCGATATAGACACAATTTCTGTCTCAAAAGGTCTTTAAAATGTAGATTACCAAAAGCCAATAGCATGCCAAAACTTCACTTAGACTGAGAAGTCTATAAAAAAAAGGTACCAGGCCTTTATCACCATCCAGATTTTTCAGTATAATCTCTCTTTAAGGATTTTAATAATCAAGATGGACTAAAAATGACTTGTCAAGGTCTCTGATGACCTACTTTCCATGAGTCCATGAAACCCTCTCCAAAGAGATGAAGGGAGCTGGCATGTATCTATCCACATGATAAACTGAATCCCTTAAATGTGGTACTGCAGCAATGGCAATGCCTGCAAGAAACCTTACCTGCATAGAAGATTCCATCACCGATACCACAGTTACAGCATCTTCCAAAGTCACAGTATCCCTAAACATCAACCGGGCATGAGCTATCAAAAATAAATGGGCATTGAAAATAAGTGTTACGAAAGTCAAAAAGCAATTTTTTCCTTCTAGAAGGGACAGGATATTTCTTCAAATTTCTTCAGCTCTTCACACACTTGTGTATGGGCCTAACTTAAAGACGAATATAGAATCATAGAATCATAGAATCATAGAATCATAGAATCATTAAGGTTGGAAAAGACCTCTAAGATCATCAAGTCCAACTGTTAACCCAACACCACCATGCCCACTAAACCATGTCCCTAAGCGCCTCACCTACACGTCTTTTAAATACTTCCAGGGATGGTGACTCCACCACTTCCCTGGGCAGCCTGTTCCAAGGCCTGACCACTCTTTCAGTAAAGAAGTTTTTCCTAATGTCCAGTCTAAACCTCCCTTGGCGCAACTTGAGGCCATTTCCTCTCATCCTAAATATAATCCTTTTGATTTTAATGTCAATTTCAACAGGAATTGGAAGGCTTAGTTTTACTAGCAAAGAATGTAATGTGACTTCCTGATTACAGTTACAGTGACAGTTCGGATGAAGATGCTCAAAATGTTAGAGTTAGAAAATGGATATCACAATAAACAGCGTGATATGAAACATCCCTATCTATATAGGTACATGTCATACCATAAAGTAAAAAAGTAAGTCTAATTTTCATCACAGGTCAGAAGAGATTTGATTTCCTCTACCTGGTCTGTGTCGCAAATTTATTATTATTTAATACGCTTTTCTCTACAATAGCTTTATTTTTTCTTCCTTTCTTTCTTAAGTCAGCAAAACAAAACTGATTTTTGTAAATGGATATAATGCAAATAATTTACCACATGAAGCTCTCCTCCTAACTGGCCGTGGAAACACACACAGTTCTTATTCAGCAAGAGAAAGGCAGGCTAATTAATACCATCTATATAATACTTTGAAAGAACAAAATGCTAATAAAAGCCCCAATCATGTGAACGCATAAGAATGGAAGAAACACTGAATGTGAAAATAACATGTGAATCCCTAAAAGTTATGAATCTCTTTCATTTAAATAATTTTTCCCCCAAAATGGAGAACAAAATACAAACATCTGATGCAGGAAGCACTACATTGCTGGCTGGCATATAAAAGCATAAAGACCATTTACAATTGTTATACAAAAATACAGTATATCCTTTTAAATTCATCCTGAAAATATTTGTTATGCCACTTTATAAAACAAAATCATGTTAAGACAGAGACCTACTGCTTCCTTTGTTTTTGTTCTTATAAATGAAGTATGATTTGAACTCAAGAGTTGGAAATGTTGAGGTCCTATTGCAAAATACAGACTTGATTACTGATATTTAAGGAAACAAAAATGTGTTATTTTTGATGTTACATTAATTCTAGGACAGAAGCAAATACTTGGCACCTTTCCTCAGGCTGAGTAGGATGGCAACCCAGGACTCAAATGAAGTAAAATAAATCCTAAGATTGCTTTTCATAAAGACACATAATTTCTGAGCTTTTTCTCTTGAATGTGATTTCTTCCAGTGGTTTTAGTTTTTATTATGGTGTAAGAGTGGCAAAATTAAAACTAAAAATCTAAATATAACACCCTTTCCCATATTCAAAATCTCCAACCCCAAGTCTCTTTAGATTAGAAAGATAAAACAATACAAGAGTCACCTATCCCTACCTCTATGGAAAAGCTGCTACTCTGCTTACTGGCTATAATTATACTCCTGATCTATTCATTTTATAAAGGTTAATTGTTAGCCTAAAAATAAAATTGCCACGGCCTTACCTTCTGCAAGGCGTATCAAACTTTCTAATAAGCGAATGGTAGTTCGGGCAGCATTTCTGCAGTCACTCTGACGCTGCATTTGATAGTAGCGTACAAGGATCAGGTTGCTCTCATCAGACAATTTTGGCTGTATACTTTTTATGAGGCAGAAGTAGGTTTTCATCTTTTCCATGCTCCAGAGCTTTTCTGATTTGCTTGGGCAACCTGCATAACAACTGCCTAGTCAGTAATTTTACAACAACAGACATCAAGCTTTTTCCTAAGAAATCCTGTTAAATAGCAAAGTGACTATACAAGACACATTACTGTATTTTTGGGGCATACTGGGTTGTCTGTGCGCTAGTCCTCAAGGACTTGATCAAATTCCAGTGTGGAATCTTACACACTATCCATCCCTCCCCTATCAAAATCCACAGTAAAGCCCCCAGTGATTTCAACAGAACTGCTGTCAGACTCACTGCCCACCAGATGGTACAGTCAGTACTAAGTGCTCCAGTATTCCTTAAAATGTAAAATGCTACATGAATGTATGTACCGCCTCTGGCCGTTTTACCTACTTTGTAGGAGCCAAAAGCTACCTGCCATATTCTGAACATTTTTTTCAAGGAAACACTTGGGGAAGGGAAGCAAGCTAGCTGAAGAAGCTTCCTCTAACCACTTCTTCCCTAATAGGGATCAAAGCCATGTTCCTGAAGTGGATGGAGAAGGGGCTGGTTAAAATCAAATCACACTGCCTTCCCTAACTCCAGAGCACAGAATGCCTCGTAGGGAACACTATTGTTCACTCTTTGAGCCCTGCAGCACACGGAGCTCAGATTTGTTCTGTCTGAAGTAAGTCTCCCATTAACAGCATGTACAATTGCATGGTGTGTAGGATCTGCACTTCAAGCACGGTAAAGGCGCAAGATGGAAACTATCCACTTACTGAGCAGTCTGGGCTGAAATGTCTTGTAAATGATCATAGTGTTCTCAGCTCACCCCTATTAATTAATTAGTGATGTCTATCTTATTTCTACTTGAAAAACAACCATACTGCAGGAAACTACCACAGCAAAAATGTAAACACTGATTAATATGAAAGACTCAAGAATAACAAACTAAACTGAAAGGCGGGGAAATTAAAAAACAAACAAAGCAAAAAAACCCCACCTTATAATTTAAAAAGACTACTCTTACCTTTATTTTGCAAGATGAAGGATGAAATGATGCGGTCCCATTCCTCGTTCTTTGTATCTAACAATACTAAGACCAGGTCAAATCTGCTCAACAGGGGACTGCCAAGAGCTATGTTGACAGATACAGACTCATTAGGGTCATAATGGCCTTTTGGGTTTGTTGCTGCCAGGATAGTTGTCCTTGTATTAAGCTTGCACACCAATCTAGAGAAAAGCATGGTGAACATTATGATTGAATTAAACTGGGTAGGGGAAATTATTCCAAAGTGTTAAAAATGATCATTTTTTTATGTTACAAAGAGCACATCTTACCCTGAAAGACCGTAAGAGCTGAACAATAATGTGTTAATATATATTATATATACAGCATTTCTCAGTCAGAGAATAGCAACTAGACAGAAAGACAGTGATCAGGATACCAAAAGTAACCAAGCAATATTGCCATGAGTAATCTCTATATACAGCTAGGTCCTTAAATGGTGAAAAATAATGTAACTTTTCAGAAATAAATATTAGTTTGCTGATCTATACAGCATAGAAACACTTTTTAATGATGGAAAGTAACATTTTAGCTTAATTCACATTTTAAGAAAGCAAAATAAAATGCAATATAAACATATGTTTTATTCCTGTCTGTAAACATGTTATGAATATGAACCCAACCAACCAATGACGGCAGCCATATCAACTGTTTCTCCAGGGAAACAGCCATTTTCCTCTCTTAACCATGCCATCCTGGCATGTGTTTTTAGATGTGGGGAGAGATTGTTTTTATTCTAGTAGTCCAAATGTAATCCTTTCGGTTAAGGCAGCAGCAGAAGTATTCTAACTTTGGTTTGTCACTGAGCTATTTCTAGTCAGCTCCTGAGTAACTGCTGCCTCACGTCCAAAGTTCTTCTGCAACTGAGAGGAAGGACCACAGATCTTCTATTAGCTTATACCCAATGGGAAAAAACCCTTATATCCCATGCACCAAAATAAGACCTTAAATCAACAAAGTGCTTAACCTATCTGTGCTAAGTTACTACTCAAAAAATCCTCATTAGATGTAGTCCTCCAAAGTGAGCAACTGAGGCTACATGTGCAAGTTAGCAAACTGTGTTTTGGGGTCTACAAAACCCAACCAACTGCAACAAGGAACCTGGCTAAAATATGTCGCTATCTTACTAAGTAGATAGGACCACATTGACTCCAAATATTTGTCTCCAACTGGATTACTGGCAAAGGTTCCCAGGTGAGAGCGGCATCACTTGTCCGCTGTCTGCCTAGCATATTTACAGGGGATGCATCATAACTGAGTTGGGACAAAAAGTACCACTTCAGAAGGTGTTTTTATGATGAATGGGTAAATTCAGGCAAATTCATGGTCATTGTCAACATACAGCATAGTATGGCTAAAATCCTTGACATGACATAGGGAAAAGGAGATGCATTAGATCTGTCTTACAGGCAACAGCAAAATGTTCAGCAAAACCCCAAAGAAGAAAGAGGTAGAAAGGAGCTGAGTTATGAAGCACCTAAAGGAGTTAAAAATGGCACAAACCAAAGAGGCTAAAGAGAGCTTCAGTGGAGATGATCAGAATAAAGAAAGGACATGATCAGTTAGATTAGTGGTATATTGAAAACCCAACAGTGAAGAGGGTATGTATTTATTCTGATCGCTTGCAAGCTCTGGTCCAGTGCACTGTCCTTGGAAATGTTGACTCATCTAGTTTTAAGAATACTGCTTAGAACAAAACTGTTAAGTACAACAAAGAAAACAGGTATATTTAATCAGCATGACAAACCTCCCTCCAACTTCTAAGTACAAGAGAAATGTCTTATAACGTTTTATGACATACGTTAACATGCCACTTACCCTGCTTTTGCAACACTGATGGTTTGTTGCTCCATTGCTTCATGGATACTAGTTCTGTCATGTTCTTTGATACTATTGAACTCGTCAATGCAACAAAGGCCTCCATCTGCAAGCACCAGTGCTCCAGCTTCCAAGTTCCACTCCCCAAAGTCCTTCACAGCAGTCACTGTCAAACCTGAAGAATCAATTACTTCAGTCAGTCTTTTCCTTAAAATGCAGGAGTGCACTTTAGTGAAAGAAAGGGACCTGGCGCACTGGCTTGTGCCACGGACACAAGGCAAAACAGCAGGTTAGCTTCACCAAATAGCTCTGCTGTGTAACTCACTTTACACCTCCTGGTAAGACATCCCACTAGCATTTGGCAGGTTAGTCTGGATCTGTGGAGCAGATTCTGTTAAGCTTCCCATGTTCGATAGTGACTTGTTTTAGGACTTTGTTAATTGAACAAGAGATTATGGTAAGAAGACTAAATCTGCCAGATCAAAATGAAAATTAGAGCAAATGCAAAGATCGCAAAATTACGGAATGGACCCAGTCCAGCTCCTCCTCCCCATCAACTAGTAAAACAGACAAATATTTCTGAGCTGCAAAACAAAGTTTGGAAAAAAAACGTTATTTCAAGTGTCTTTTAACTCCTGGCCCCAGGAAGTGAAGACAAATTCTCACTTTAAACTAAGGCAATTAAATTTCTTTATGAGATTTTGGGTTCCTCTAAGGATTATGCAAAAACGAAAATTCCAAGATGCTTAAGGATTAAATGGGGGGGGGAGGGGAAGTTCCTAGCAGGGATCAGTAAATCTACACATGATACAACATGGGGAGCATGGCAGGTCAGAAACTCCGCACAACTGTGAAAACAGCCACTCATTATCAAGTATGTGCAGCTCCTTTCAAACATTCTATTCCCTATTTTCCAGCTTCTTCTCTATCTTTAGCCCTCCTTTTTCACTCTAGTGTTCAGCTCAAAATATCCTAGTAGTTGACAAGCTGCGACCAGCTTAAAATCTCCTGGAATGCTATGGCAAAAGCCAAAGAATCCGCCCCCCACAACTTCCCTTGGTTCGGGGAGGAGAGGCTGCTGAGGCCTTCTCATCGCTGCGCAGCCCACCACAGTAGCCATTTGCTCCCACTCAGCAAAAAGTTACTGGAAATATACATTTCCCGATAACAGAACATGTACTTTAGGTTGTCGTGAGGAATCTCCTCCATTGTGTCCAATCTTTCCTGGTTTCCTGGACTCTGCACTGAACAATGCCGGCAGTCAATCATATAGCAGAATTATAAAAGAGCAAAATAACCTCTAGCCTTCTGTCACACATATGGAGGATGCTATTAAAAAGTGCAAAAGAGCGAGCAACAGATCAGGCAAGTATCAGACGATGACATTTCTTCGTAAATACAAACCAAAAGTGTCATCTACTTTCCAAACCTTGCACGGGCTTGGAGATTTGCTGAAGGCCATGGGCCTCCACATCTCAGCACTGCGCTCTCGCCTGCTGCAGATCTGGCAGCACTTTCCTCCCGCCAGCAGGGCTCGGCCTTTCCATGCAGGTGGGAAGATGACTCCTACATGCCTTCCTGCATGTTCCACTGCATTCAAGGGCTCCCTGCAGACATTACTAGAGCCTGGCTGTGTATTTATTTCTCCACAGAATCTCTTCATGTGGTTGATGCAGTAGGTATAGTCTGTTACAGTACCTCTTATTCCATACTGCTCGCTTCTTTAATTCTAAACAATGAAGATTTGTTGCTTAGAAGTTAGGTAACTAACAGGTGTTGTGTTTGTAAGTGTGTGGAATTGTAACTAGTATAAACTGTGTATCCTAGAAGCATTGTTAGATTCTAGTGATAATTAACTTCGACTATGGAAACCGTAAACAAAAGCGATCCAAGTAGGGCTCGGGGACAAGTTGCAACCTTATAAGGAGAAGGAAGGACAAGTTCACAGAAAGTTCACTACCCTGCTGACCACCAGAGACCACCCGAGACCCTCAAGAAGACCCTAAAGGCTTTAGTGCGCAAGTGTCTAGGATGATGTAATATTATAATTAGTTCCCAGAAACTTAATGAATATGTAAGAGAGAAACTTAAAATATGTATGAGAAGCATGGATATAAACAGAAAGGTGATTAGACCAGGTGGTGGCAAGTCCACCGAGCACCCAGGCCTGAATAAAACAATATCTCTCCTGAGCGTGTGGAATTGGTTACTTGCACGCCGGGCACGAATCCGCTTTTCGGACAACAGTTTTTGGCGAGAGGGTACACAACTCACCCCCCCCAAGCCCTGAGCACTTTCTGCTCTTCCCAGCCCACACTCCAGCCCCCACAGAGGCAGGAGGCATGTAAACTGGTGCTACAGTGGCATGTCACCGCTCCCTATCCCTTGTGTGTGGCACCAACAAGATGGCTTCCTCTACGGGTGTCTTGCTGCCACACAAGATGGCCTCCTCTCTGGCCTTCCTGCTGCTGCACAGGGATGCATGTTGTTTCACAGTTCGTGATGTTACCCAAGCCCTTCTTTACAGATGCAGGAATGGAATGGCATTGACAGCACGGCTGTGTAAAGGACATGCTCAGATCCCTCCACAGCCCCCCTGAGGGTGGACCTCTCTAGCAGCAGCTAGGTGGATTTGTGGCAGAACTCAGCCCCACGCAGACAGCCCGTCCGCACCCAGGGCGCCCAGCACCCCGCCAGCAAGCCCCCT
>NW_009219154.1:0-1368 GCF_000690835.1 Fulmarus glacialis
GGTGGGGGGGTCCAGGTGGCCGTCGTCAGCCCCAAGCTCCCACGGGCCCCTGGCCATCGGTCACCAAAGTGGATGTGATTTTGGGGATGAGGAGAGGGGAACCGGCAGCAGATCCAGCTGTCGGTCTCCTGCCCCACACCGCTGCCCCAGTTACGAGCTGGTTGTAAAGCAAAACCATCCCGGCATGGGTCTTGCCCAGGCGGGGTTTGCCCGTCCCCGAGGAGCCCCACATCCCCCCTCGGGGTCGGTGGAAGCCGGGTTTCTGCGAGCCACCCCGGCTTTGAGGATGCTGCACCTCGGCAAAGGTTAGATCCACCCAAAAAGAGTTAAACCCCCGTAAAAGGTGACTTTGATAAATGGGGGACAGGCTGCTTAAAACCAGCTCCCTCCAAAAAACAGGGCCATTCCTCCAGGAGGAAGAGTTGGGGTTTGCTTCTCCCGGTCCTTAATGAGCTGCTGCAATTAAACAGAGACAATAGGCATTGTCTGCAGAGTAAGGGCTCTGCTGGGGACGCCAGGAGAGATCCTTTTTGCCAGACCGGGGTAGGAAGGCGCTGGGATGCTGGCAGCCTTTTTGACCCGGAGAACGCTCGGTGCGGTGAGGACGGGTCTCGGTTACCTTTCCATGGTGTCTTAGCAGCTTGCTCCGCGGTCACCCAAAGGACGGGGACGCCCCTCCCAAAAATGCCACATCCCCCAAGCGTGGCTTAAGGCTTTCGGCTGCCCACGAGGTTCCCCTCGGGCTGGCATCGTCCCTCTGGCGTGCCACCACCTAAGGGTGCGGGAGGCGTAGGGTATCCCCGAGTTAGGGATGAGGGAGGGTCCCCAGGAACCTCCTTTCTTCTTTTTTAGGTGAGAACGCTCTTCGTCAGCGGCTTGCCTCTGGACATCAAGCCCCGGGAACTTTACCTGCTCTTCAGACCCTTTAAGGTACCAGACTGGGGAGGGGAGAGGGGGGGTGGCCCCCCGGCCCGGGGAGGGGAGGGGGGGGCTGGCCCCCTGCCCCATCCCCGTGGCCCCACAGACCTCGGTGGGATCTGGGAGCCTGCTGGTTTCCCCCCCAAAAGTCTAATTCGGTCATTTTATTCACAGAAACAACTTTCTGCACCTTTTTCCCCCAATAAACCATAGGAAAAGGGCATTGGGCGCTTTGATTGCACCAGGGGTTTAATTGCACGTTGACTTGCGCCCCGTTTAGCAGCAGAAAAGCGTTGGCTGCAAAGGTCTCCAGTCTCTTCACCCTGCCAGACCTGCAGCTCAGACACCGGCTCTTTTCAAAGGCGAAGGATAGTATTATCGGGCATCCAGCAGCCCTACAAAAATCTAGCAACAGCGAGTCCCCGCACGGGTGCGGAGCCTTGGCAGGCT
>NW_009219154.1:2061-2286 GCF_000690835.1 Fulmarus glacialis
CAGGAAAAATCCCAGCTAAAGCTGCAAAAGAAAAAGCAAATTTCGCTTTCCTTTAGCAGCTCCCTCCTACCTCTGCGGAGTTAAACTCCTGAAAACAGTCACGGGGAGAACCGCGTGGAGCCGGTTCTCCAATTCCTCCCCGGGTTTTGGTTTGTTTTTTTCTTCCTTGTCTTCATTTTCAACGTAAAACTTTTTTTTTTGGCTCCGCTAATCCCTCTGGATAAG
>NW_009219155.1:0-26813 GCF_000690835.1 Fulmarus glacialis
GGGGTGGTGGGGGGTGGTGGGGGTGCCGATAATATGGATTCAGAGGCAGTTCTAGAGTCACTGCAATCAAGAAACATCTTCATTTTTTTAAAGAGGTTATACTTTGGCATTCCCTTAAAACTTCCACTATTCAAGTCCTGGAGAAAATAGAATTGGGGTATTGCAAAAAGTCAATCAACTACCCTATTTGAACTTTCTGTTTTAGGGGTTTATCCATCATTACACTATATTGATATAGCTTAACTGATATTAATATTCTTGCAGTTGTTTTTGCTCAGCCCACCGTTTTAATTTCTTGAATGTCTTGCTGCTGTGATGGTTACCTTGATAACTCTTTTATACATCTGTAACATAAACAATCTTTTTCTTCTATGTTCTTATGCTTTCAACTTTTTCTGAGTGTAGTCAAACTGTGATAAGTAAGTCTTGTTATAACTCTGTAAAAAAAAGTTTTACTTTGTTGAAAATGAAAGACTTGGTGTCAAGTGGCAATGTGGTTAGCAACATTCTGTAGTTCTGTACTTATTTTTCCTTTTAAACCAGTTTTCACCATTTGTTGGTGTTGCTTTCTTTTCTTTAAAAAAAAAATTACATCGCTGCTGTTGTTTAAAAAGGCACAAATTCAGTTCATTTTTGTACTGAAAAAGCTTTTGGGTTATTGCCAAATTACTACTGATTATGAGCTGGGCTTTTTCTCCTTGATAGTTTTCACAAGCAAAAATATTCTGTGCTTGAAGAGTTTGACAGATGTCAGTGGAACATTAAATGTAATTCATATCACTGTATCCTTTGACAGCTAAGAAGCCTGGAGGTTTTGGATTAAAATTACAGTGAAACATTGAGACTTTGAGATGAAGCATCAGTGATCATACCTGCGTTATTAGTGACAATACAAATGGCTACATAATTTTTAAAAACAACCAGATTAAAGTTCCCATTTTCACTGTTAGTTTTGTGAGTTTAAAGCTCCAGGATAATGGAGGTGGTGGAAGTCAAGAACAGCTTCCCAAATACAGTTTTGGTGCTGGAAAGAGGGATACAAAGTTCACTTTTTGCATGCAGAAAAGTAATCCTATATAGTTCAAAACATTCTGAAAGGTGGTATATTTCTCTATTAAAGTGGCAGGGACTGTTATATGAAAATTTATGACCCTCCCTTTTCTACTTTCTGTTTGTGACTTTTTTTTTTTATATATATATACTCAAGAGGCCTTACTTACTTCTCTGTAAAGCATATGGTTCATTGGAGGTCAGATGCATCTCCTGACTTCCACATGTGCCATAATATTTTGAGATCCAAAAAAAGAGTGAGAAGACAGGCATTGCATGAAATTAAATATGCTGCTCTGGAGTCTTACATTCTCCCTTTTTGATCATAATATTTGAAACACTATCCACTTCCAGGGCAAAGTTCAGTCTGAGTCATGACTATAAAAGTTATATTCTAAGATTAATATTTAGGATGTTTTTTGTGGTGGTTTGTTTTTTGTTTTTTTTTGTTCTGGACAAATAGTTCCCTTTTCATTAATAATGACGTTTATTTCCTAATTTTTTTCACGTTTGCCTAAAAATATGCAACTTTATTCTGACTTTAGCATTTATAAATTAGAAATATTTGGATTTTTGCTCTCATTTTTTGTAGTTGGTTGCCTTTCTGTTGGTCCTCAGTTTTCTGTGGTTATCTGTTTGAACTACATTGTTACAATTTTCTGACACACATTGGTAATATGTATAACTAGTAAATGGAAGGAATGCAGAAAATATTACCCCATCTTCAGGACATAGCCATTGATTGAACAGGTACTACACTATTAATTTCTATCCTTTTCAGCCACTTTTAGATTCTTAATTGCCTGCAAACTTAGTTCTAAAATTAATTGGCATTTAAAAGAAAATATTTTGGGAAGACAAACTCATACCTTTTTTTTAGTAGAATTGCCAGCTGCTAAATTTGAAAACAGTAGACACTCAAAATGGTCATCATCCCTTCAGCACTTTTCCCAGGCAGGCCCCTGAGCTGAGAACGCTGCTGCATTCTCAGTTTGTAAGGCAAATGGGGACAGCAAGGAAACAAGGTTAACTTCCAACCTAGCAGGAGCATGCATCGGGGCTGTAACGAAATGAGTTGGAAAACTGTAAGATTTCTAAATGCGGAAACTGAAAAAGGCAAACTTGCTCTGCAATATGGGAAACCCTAAATTTAAGGCTTTGAAGGTCAAAACATTTGGAGGCTGAAAATTTTTCTTTCTTTACCTAAAGTTTCATTACATAGTTGTGTATGTTGTAGGTATGATAAGCATTCAGTTACTCTTGCTGTTCATGTACTGTAAACTTGTCTGGACACTTTTTATTAATGTTTAACATAGTGTATCTAGATAAGTAGAGAAGTTCTGTATTATTCTTTCTTCACGGACTAATATATTGAAGTACAGACACTCTATGTGCTTTCCTTATCACAGTTTTACTCAAAGGGATTGAAATCTATATATAATTTATATATAAATTTATAACTGTTCCCATAGGAATAAAGCTCAAAGAAGATAGCTAGCTAAGATAATAGTGAATCATCCATTTTAGAGTGTATGTAGGAGTAAAAGAGTAGAAAACAATCATCCTGCCTGCAGAAGATGAACAACTCCAGAAGACACAGAAGAAGGCAAGCAGATTTCAGCTTCACCTAGTAGATGGTGCAAGGTCAGTTGAATTTTGATTTTAGAGAGACTAGGAGAAATATGCAAATCTCAAAGCCTCTGCCCTAGAAGTTCAGCATACAGTTACCTTTCCCAGTAAGCACAGACAGAGTGATGGTGAAGTCCAGGATGTTGGCATACGGAGGTAATGGAATTGTTTGTTGGACTTTAATAGAAAGTTTCATAATTGCTTACTCAACCAATTGTTGTTTTGGGTTTGGTGTTTTTTTTTTCATAAGCTGCTAAACATCTGATCAACCTTGCCATATCTTCAGCCTCCATGTTTGATACCAGAACAAAGTCTGTATTGGTGTGATGGCACAAGACCATAAACATGCGGTCAAAAATATTGTCTAGCATTTGGCTTACAAGAAAAAAAACGGTTTTCTTAGCTTCTGACTCTTTACCTTATACTGAAATCTAAAATTATTAATACATTGTGCATCTATATATAACAAGACTTCTTCCTGATCCCATTTTGACACTCTTAGTGGATTTAATAAATGCCCTGTGTCATAAATAACTGCTAGTCCTGTGAAACAAAGATATGGAGATACTGGTTTATCCTTTGTATAATTCATGGCATAAATGAATTTCAATGACATTTGGAATAGTTTTTAATCATATTGTAAGTGTGAAAGTTCAAACCTACTTCTTATCATGTAAACATATTTTGTTAAGAAGGTAAGGCAATAAGGCACTACGTATTTTAATGTGTCTTCATGCTGTGTACTCTACAATGTCCTACACCTTGCTTTTAAAAATATTGGATTATTCTACACTACCAAAAGGCATTCATGCACAATAATAAAAGTATTACTGAAAACCCTCTGAGAATCTTGATGAGTTTTATGCATAAAATTGCCTCATATTTTGAGTTGGTATTAGCAGTTTGCAGAAGAGGGAATGGAAATGCAACTTCATTAGCTGAATGGCAGATAAATTTGCAAAGCCTGGAAAAGAATCTCAGACAGAGGACTTTTCTCCATATAAACATCTACTATAGATATATGTATGAATATAGAATCTGCTTTCACTAAAATATCCATGTGTGAGGTTGTAGTATGGATTTGCAATTGCTATTACCAGTAAGAAATGTGAAATATTAAAAAAAATATGCAAAATAGAGAAAAATTCCTCTCTCTTCCTCTTCATCCACTTATTTCTGGTCTAGCTAGATGCTTGTATTCTGTGGCCATACCTTGGCACTCATCAGAGAAATTACATGGTTGGCTTTCCACACTACCTGAGAATAGGTGAACTATGTTCTGAAACAGGAGTAAATCCATGCCTCCTTCCTCCCGAAAAAAACCTGCTCATTCAAATTGCTGCATATTTTATATAATGCAGGAACTAAAACCTCTCCAGGATTGTTTTTAATGCGTTCTTACATGCCGGAATCATGTTATGAAACAACATTTTGGGCTCGAAAAGGGTGAAATTTGCAAGCAAATTGAATGTTTTCATTCACCTTTTAAACATCTATGTTAATAAGCACTCTAGTGTTTGCAGAACAGATCATGGTAAGTATTTGTCATTGTACACTAAGCAAAGTAATTCTTACTTGCTTTCCACAATATAAAAGGCTTGGGGACTTTTTAAAAGACTTTGTAACATTGTCATTATACTTAAGGTTGTTTTTTCTGCATGCTGTTTGGGTTCTTAGAGGTATTACCTTGATTTTATTATGATTATGTTAGAACTGAATTCTTAATAACCACTGCATTTGAAATGATGGTCTGATTGACATTTAGTCAATTGTAACCAATCAAATTTCATTATCAAAAAGTACAGAACAATATAGAGTAAGTCTTAGCATGAAGGAAAAAAAGTGAAGAAAATCATTGTCTATTTATATTTGTGATAGAAAATAAGTCTGGAAGTAATCTTGGGAAGCCTCCTGAGGAAGTATAAGCTATACCTATTTGTAACTGTATGTGTATATTATTGTTTATATGTATATCATTCCTGGTAGATTTTGTCTTGTCTGTTTAGGTTTTTTTGAACATAATTAAAAGAAACAAAAATGTATCAGGAGTACTAAGGTTGAAAAGAGAATGGCATAGCAGCATATAGTTGAAATTAGAACAAAAGCCTGATTTTTCCATCTTGGTTAATCTGTCCCACGCCGCATTATGCATGTGGTAGTCTTTAATTGAATAATTTGTTATAGGGGCCTCTGCTGTGGTAGGTACTTTGGAAAAGAAGCAAATGAGACTTAGCGTTTTCAGAAGTTTTTTGTAAACCCAGGAGAAATAGATTCCATGTCTTTCCTAGGTTTATATTTTCTAGCACATAACACTACAAAATGTAATAGTGTACATTTGTATGCTTTCAAATTTACTACTTCCTGTGTTCTAAAGATTGCAATTTAAAAATACATTTTACAAATGTTCTTGTAAGAAGGAAATTCAAACAAGATGTTTTCCTTGGAAATTCAGTCAGGACTACAGAGCCTGATTGTTGTAGTGTAGCTATTCTTCCCCAGGCTTTTAGGCTTCTGACCCCCATCACATGATACAACTGCCCTTGATGCTGAAGTCGTGGATTCTGCAGCGGCAGAGAGATGGATAGATTTCTGACTGTGCATTTAGGTCTTGATGAATCTGCATTTAGTCAGAAAAGTCCCAACCAGCTCTAAGAATAACACACTTAGGAGCGAATCATCACTGCCTTGAGACTTATCCCTTAAAACCTTGCAGAAATGTTAGCACCATGTTAAGATGTGTCATCTGCAAAGGATTGTATTTTTCATTGCCTGATGAAGGGGAGAGTCAATAAAGAATTTTTTTTCTGGTTATGTCTTCATGCCTAGATACAACCAGTCTTGGCTGCAAGCCAGCCTGCTGCAAGCCAGCTCTAGTCTGTAAATCATGCAGCTTTAAGTTAGGAAGGCATCATGTCTCTGCAAATTTCCCATGCTTCTCGTCTGGTTTGCAGGAGAGTCAAAACAGAAACATGATCACCTGCTCTTACCAGTATACATGATGCTAGACCTGCGAGGAGGCAGGCCATGTTCAATGACAATATTCAGACTGTATTGTTAGGTAAAAGAAATCTGCACTACCTCTACTTCCAACATTGACCTCTAGGACACAGAGAACATATAGTTACGTTGTAGTGGGTTGACCTTAGCTGGCCGCCAGGTGCCCACCAAGCTGCTTTCTCACTCCTCCTCCACAGCAGGACATGGGGGGAAGATAACAATGAAAAACTTGTGGGTCAAGATAAGGACAGGGAGATTGCTCACCAGTTACTGAAACAGGCAAAGCAGACTTGGGGAAGATTAATTTAATTTATTACCAATTAATAACAGAGTAGGATAGTGAGAAATAAAAAACAAAACTTAAAAAACTTTCTCCCCACCCTTCCCTTCTTTCCAGGCTCAACTTCACTCCCAGCTCTTCTACCTCCTCCCCCCAACCGGGGCAGGGGGACAGGGAATGGGAGTTGTGGTCAGTTCATAACATTTCATCTCTGCCGCTCCTTCCTCCTCATGTTCTTCCCCTGCTCCAGCGTGGCGTCCCACTCGTGGTATACAGTCCTTCACAAACCTCTCCAAAATGGATCCTTCCCGTCCTTCCCACGGGGTTCAGTCCTTCAAGAACAGACGGCTCCAGCATGGTTCCCACAGGGGGTCACAGGTCCTGCCAGAAAACCTACTCCTGTGTGGGCTCCTCTCCAGGGGCCATAGCTCTTGCCAGGAGCCTGCTCCAGCGTAGGTTCTCCCCGGCTAGAGCTTCCTTCAGGACATGTCCACTTGCAGTGTGGGGTCCTCCATGGGCTGTAGTGTGAATACGTGCTCCACCGTGGTCATCCAAGGGCTGCACGGGGACAACCTGTGTCACCACGGTCTTCTCCAAGGGTTGCAGGGGCGTCTCTAGGCTGCAGCGCATAAAGCATCTCCTCCCCCTCCTTCTTCACTGACCTTGGTGTCTGCAGGGCTGTTTATCTCACATTTTTTACTCACTCCTCTCTATCACACACTGCTATGCAGCATTTTTACTGTATCTTAAATGTGTTTCCACAAAAGTGCTACCAACGTTGTTGATGGGCCCAGCTTTGGCCAGCGGCAGGTCCATCTTGGAGCTGGCTGGAACTGTATCTGTTCAACATGGGGGCAGCTTCTGGTGCCTTCTCACAGAAACCATCCCTGCAACACCGCTCACTACCAAAACCTTGCCATGTAAACCCAATACATATATAAAGAAATACTGATGCATCAAGAAACTGTTTGCAAATAAGCAAGTTTAAGATAATCCTAGTTGCTGTTTATCACTTACTTTGTGTCTCTTCTTTCTTTTTTTTTTTTTTTTTTTTTAATTATTGGGACTAGTAGTATTAAGGCTCTTGGTTTTAAGCACATCTATTTACTTTGATTATCAATCACTGAAACTCCTAATCCTTTCAGTCTACTTTTCTGGAAAGTACTGGGGTGTTACTCAGTACCAATATGCCAACAGAGAAGTACATAGCTGGTGAACTTCTAGATTGTTTCCTTTTTTCCATTATTTTTTCCCTCTTAAAAACTATCTGTAACAATAATAGAAGATACAATTACTTAACTCGTATTTGGGCATATTTCTACTTCCTTTCCTTTTGGGATTGATGTAATACCCCACCTGCTCTCCACAAGTTTGCTAACACTGGAGTGGAAGTCAGGTATCAGCTGAGATAAAAAGGCTTCTGCTCATCTACATGGAATGTAGATCAGATCTCCTGGGATTTGTGAATATGTCCACCCTGTAAAATAATGTGACTTCTGTGGTTCCTGACCTCTCCTGAGAATAGCATACATTTAGACAGCACAAAAATCATGACATGAATTTATAGATTGAATTTGGAGTATTGACAGATGATGTATGGCTGGCTGAGCCTAGGGAGAGTTCAACAAATAACATGATAATTTACTGCTCCAAACCTGAAACACCCAATCTATTTTTCATTCTCTGTCACTATTCAGCGTGCATTACATTTCGCTACTTACAGCGTGTAAGGTATGTGGGACTGTTAGCATGTTAACTGTTCAAGCCTTTTGAAACACTTTTGTCACTGAATGAAGACAAGCTGAGAAGAATAGCATGTGTAAATGAGCACAGAAAGTTTTGTGTGCTAGTGATGTGTACTTAACCATGTATTCAGCATGGGATATGCTACTTCATGTACAGTTTAGGCATGAAAATTTTGGACAAATTTGTGCACATTAGGAAAAAATTACCAAAGATGAATATTTGGTGTTCACTGTCCATTTATCTTCATAACATTTTGAGAGGTTGCTAGAAGTCCACTGCCAATATGAATGTTGCTATTAGCATTAACCCAGCCCAGTGGGCTGTTGAACAATCAGAATGGCAACTGCAGTCAGGGTGATTGGTAAAGCTTATAAATTTGCATTTCACTGCTAGCTAGCAGTGAGAACTAAAGAAATTCTAAGACTGAAACATGTGTGGGACTACTACAGGCATACAGTGACAGGCAAAGACAAAATTTTATGCGTCTTCTGACCACCTGCTCTTGCGAGATCTTGCTAGAGTTGTCCCAGCTTCCATACCTGCAGAACAAAGTTACTTAATGCATTGTCACAGCCCATTCAGGTTTTTTAATCTCTTTAGCAATATTTCATGGGAAAACATATTGAACTATGATTTAAGAACATAAATAAATAGATTTTAGGTAGAAATAACTCTAAATTTCAATAATTCAAATTGTTCACTTTTCCTGTGTATTTGAAAAGACTACCACATCTATAATTTGTTATGTCCTCCAAATAAAAGTAGAAAATGTGCTCCCTTCAGAAAACAAGAAGCTTTCTAGTGAGTAATTATGGCCTCATAACTTCTGAGAGCAACACACAAAACAATCTCTTACCTGGAGAAGTATCCAGTCTTTTTGTGAATTTTATACAGTACCACGTTTGTCTTTTAAAATATCAACTCTTAATGCATTGGTTTTAACAATGGTCTTATCAAGACTATATTTTCCAAGAGTAGTTTAGCATTATTGAGTCTGGCCTCTGTTTTTTGTTTTTTTGAAATTTAACTAGAATAGTTAATGTATCTCCAAAAATAGGGTTCCATTTACAAACATGTAACAATTTCTTTCGTATAATGGTCAAGATTCCCAGATTTCAGGTAGATTTGCAAACGAATCACAAATATACCAATTAGCAGAGATTTCAGGTTCTAAATAGTGTTCTCCAAGACAACTGAGATTCCGCTATTTACAGTAACTGATGATCCGGAGATGGAGTTCCAAGCAAGTCAGCATTAAATCTTTCAAATAGAGGACTCAGCCTTTTCCCTGGTAAATAAATAAGAATGTTTTCCTGAATGAATTTTACTGTGTGAGTAGTTCCTCTGTCAGTTTGGGATGTTCAGCCGTAAATTCTGTGGAGACCTTAGACTAAATCTTTTCTTTTTCATTTACTTCCAGTAAGGAAATTCAGTCTGAGGCCAAGAAGCAAATTGTGCTTCAGACATCCAAAGAAGCTTAACTTAAAAAAAAAAGTCACAATCAGTGCTCCTTTTAATGTAGTTTTAAAGTAGCGTGGTTTTAAAAAGTGGCCCAAAGTACGCTGCTCTTCTTCAAATCATTATGACATTAATTGCAGTTCAGTCTTTTCTATATGAAGATTGTACTGAAACAGGAAAATGTGAACATATTTTCTGTAACTGCAGTTCAGGTACATTCATACAATGTTTTCATAACCTATACAAAGAAATGAACCTTTTAGTTCTAAAAAAGCTTTCTTTTTTCCAATATCTCTCCTAAAGCATGGCTGCTTTTAAAGTTTCGTTTTAAGCAATTCCAACTTCTTCCAACTGCTACTAAATCTGCCTTGCATATTAAGCTGAGGTTAAAACCGAAGTTAATCAATGGAAAAAACAATAGAGGGAAGCTGTTGACTGCAAGTTGTGTTTTAGTTTTTAAACAGTCGTATAGTTAAACCTGTTTTTCAATTTTAATTGGTTTTGAAACTTGTAAAATAGTGTATTAATTGCAAATAAGACAAGTAAGATGCTAATGATGGCAAACATATTAATATTCTCCCTCCATCTTTGGACTGCTGTTCGAAAACAGTCAATTCCATTTCAAAATGGTACTTGCTTAGTGACAGTATGAATTGTCTGTTTCTTTAAAAAGTTATTCATTGACCAAATCTCTCAGTAGCTTAGCATTTCATTTCCATTTCAAGGAAAAAAAAAAAAAAAATCAATCCTTTACCTGAAGTTTATATTCCATAAATAAAACACAAATTCAATATTACAGCTGCTTTTTCTGCCTAGATTGTGTTACGGATAATTTTGGCTGGACCTAAAAATTGAAATAATCAAATTAGAGAATTTGCTGTGGGCATATAAAATGAATATACTAATAAATGTAAAATGAAAGAACATTTGAATGTGCTAATGGACAAGCCTCTAGATAATTAAGCTAACCTATCTAGGAAAGACAGGTCTGTGTTAGGTATGTTCCTATAAACGCTAATCCAGTAAGAATGACAAAATATCTTACTGTTTAGCTTCTGGTTTATATTCTAAACATCAAAGATCTTACCATGGTAAGTTTGTTTGAATGTGCAAGGAGGTTAGCCTAAACTTTGCTATAGCTTATAATCACCTTGCTGAAAAAATAAGAAGTGAATTAAATAGGGTGTCTGACATTTATCTCCTCTATTCTCTTTAGTGATGGGAAATGAAATAATGCAGGAAAATCAAAAAGCCAATGTAATTTCAAAATGTTTTTTCTCAGTAGCTGTGTGAATCTTTTCCAACTGTAATACAACATCCATGACATCTATGTGATTCAGGAAGCAGTGCTCCCAGCATATGTCACTAGATATAGCAGCACTCCCCCATTAATAAATGCTGTCCTTGCTGCTGTTACTCATCAGCAATAAAGTACAAATCAGCATTATTCAGATACGTAACTTCTCTATATTATGTTTGTCTAACAATAATTCTAGTGTGTGCTGAGTATATCTAGTTTTCTTTCCATATGGTATTTCATATTGACAGTTACATTTTTTTCTGAAAAGTGTCTATTATTTATCTATAGAAAAATGACTTAGATGAAAATGTAGTTTGCTGTGGTTAAGGACCAATTGAAAGAAATTCTAAGAATCCTGTGTGTCATTAACTAGCTCTTCATATCCAATGCCCTCTATGCATTTCTTGATATCTGGAGATTTCCTTGGATTCATATCCTATAAAAAATGCCATTTTAGTTAAAATGTAGACATAAGTATAACAAAAATTAATAGTGTAAGACAACAATCTAAGTGAAAAGGCTTAATATCTTAATTTCTAAGGGTTTATTTTTTAAATCTATGACCATATAATATTAGAAAATGTGAGTAGGAAGAAGCTGGAAGAGTTGTACATTTCTGCATGTGATTATGTCAAACTACTTTATAGGCAGTTTGTATCTGTGTGTATGCTAAATTAAGAAAATAGTGGTGGCCCATGAACTATGAGGTTTTAAATCATTTTACTTTTGTAAGGTTGTCACATCTATAATGTTTGTCTCCTTTGTGAATCAAATAGATGACATAATGCAAAAAAAATTGTATGTGTGCTGATGAAGATCATTATGAATACTGAAGAAATAAATATTGTCTTTAATGGATGTCTTGAAGAAAAACTACAAATTTATAACTCTAAGTAGTATATATGTAAAAACCTTCATTGTTTGATTTTTGTACTTACAAGTATTATACATATATTTGTCAATATAAACCTTGGGCTTCATGAGGGATTGAATCTAGGGAGTAAAAGAAGATGCCAGTTTTTCTGATAAACAGAAAAGCACTTTCTGTTTAGCTCAGTAAAGCACTACTCCTCCAAAATTTCACTATTATTTGTATAACAAGTTTCTTTCATTCCTGTTTCAATCTACTATATTACACTACTGGTTTTGGGCATGGAAACTGATTCATTAATTTTAAAAGTTGTAAAGATTCTATGCAAAGGCATATGTTAGGGTTTATTATGAAAATGTAAAGAATAATAAGTGTCTGCTTTTTTTAAGGCAGCAGTGCTTAGGAGCAGGCCACAGTTTCCAAGCAGAAGGAAGAGTAACATTCAAGTAAGCCATTTCCTCATTTAAAAGCATTAATGCAGAAAATAAGGAAAAACATATGGCAACATATATATTATAGTTTTGCCCACTTGTTGAGTACACTGATGGTGCTAGATAACTCCTTTTTCAATGACAGTGATCAATTTTCTCATCCCTACTGTTAATAACTCATTTCTGTTTATAATCGGTTGTCTAGCTTGTTCTCTCCATTAAAAGATATCAGCCAGGGAGAACCTGGATTTGAATTTAGCTTAGGTCATGAGAGATCCCAAAGAGGACTTCTGCCTGGAGTCCAAGTAAGGAACACAGAAGACAACCAGTCTTTGCTAGTGTATGAATCCAACTCTTCCATAAAAGAAAGGACCTCTATCCCCTGCCCTCTAGTACTCTGTGTGTTTATAAATCAGTTCACAAGTAAGCTGTAAGTGGGCAATTGGTCACCAGTGTACATAAATTACAGCTTCATCCTCAGATACGGTTTTTCACTGTAATCAGCATGTCCGATTTACAAACCTAAATCCTAACCTTTCTGTGCAGTTCTCGCTTTATACGGTTCACAATATTAAATTTAAACATTCTTTATTCTTCTATGATGAGTTGTTTACCCTTAAATAAGGAGGAAAGATTTGAAATAAAACAATCTTTCATCACTGAGTCTCCAGTTAACATTTAAGCCATCATTCAGCAGAGTTCTTGATTTTAAATCATTTAATCTTGGTATGTTCTGTAAGATTGCATTCATCAAGACTTATTCTGTTTTTCTTGGAGGAAAATGACACATAATTGAAGTTGGATCTATTTGCTGTTTTCCTGGTTCAGCAAAGGACGTAGTTTTGCTGTGCTGAATCTTAGAAGTGTTCCACTGAAATAAAAAAAAAAAAGAAAAAAAATCCTATTTATTTAATGAGAGTTGGGATTCTGAGTTTCAGCTTTAAGCAGACTGCATCTTCTCAGGCAGCCATATGTGTCTCTTACTTAAGATCATGTTGGTAGAGATATCAGTGGTGTATATCAAAACCAAGAAATTTAAAACGGCATAACTTAGATACAATTTTATTTTAGGAGACTAATATTTACAGGATGTTTTGCCTGACTGAAAAGCATCTATTTTCATAGACATTCAAAGAATGTCTATTTTCATAAAACATTTTCTTAATTGAAATAATTTAGGTGCATCAAATGTAGGAACCCATTTAATGCTGAGAATAAAAGATACAAGTGTAAAATGAGAGTAAGAAATGTGAAGAATTCGTAATAAAAAAGAGTCCCCTTGGGTTTAAATTCTGTAGATATGAAATTTGAGAAAGACATTTCTCATTATATTTCCTTAGATACTAACTCTAGACTATGCAAATTGTAAGTGTTGGTTTGTTTTGGGTTTGTTGTTTTGTTTTTTTTTTTTTTTTTCCCAGCAGTACCACATTAAAATCCACCAAGAATAAAGTAAAAGACACACAGAGTCATCTCCAGCTAATACTTAATTCTGTCTGAGAGTAAAATTTTATGCCACTGAAAATCAAGTGGAACACATTCCACAGTGTTATGATCTTACAGATGATTTCAGTCAGAAGTTGTCTGCAATTGCTTTGCATCAGTTTCTTTGCACTTCCAGTGACATAAAATCCTGATTTTTTAACTCTAATAGTAACAAGGATTCAGATCTTTACAACATTAGTTTTAGGGTTTGGGGGAAAAATCTGTATTTCTTGGGCAATGGAAGCACAGAAAGAAAAAAATTTTCTTTCAGGGGGTTTGTTGTTATTTTGAAAGTGGCATATAGCACTGTGCAGGAAGGTTTCCTAGAGTCTTTGAAAAATCAGAAGGGGGCAATGCTAACTGCCCTCTGTGCTCAGCCAAAATGGGACAATGTTTAATAAATATACATATTCAAAGATGGAAGTCTTGCTTTAGTCAGACATATTTAGCCAAAGGGGAGCCAAAGGAAAGAAAGGGAGATTCCAAAGACTTCCTAGTCTGCTCGTCATTGTCTGCTCCTACTGATTTAACACAAAAGATATTCAGATGGCTGGAGTGAAAGTCATGTGGTTAAAGGCATAACAGCAATGAAGCATATAATGGCAATGGTGCATATTTTTTCTCCCATGTATTGAAACTAGTCCTTATAATCTTGATTTTGTATAGGAAAATAATACTTTTAGAATTATTTACTTTATCTAATACTATTTCTGATCTTCAAGCGGCAAGATGTGTCAATAGTTCAAAGATAAGACTGAATATTTAACATATTTAAAAAAAAAAAAAAAAAGTGAAATGAACCTTAGAATTTGTACTAGTTTATTTGGGTATGGATTCTCTTACTAGACCATAACTTAACACCTGACAATGGGAGAGAGGCATACTTCAGATTTACACAGAAGGTATTAAATTTCCCATTTCCCATGCACTTAAGAAAAGGCCCTATAACTTTTCCAAGAGGAATAAAAGTTTTGTAGGAGTAGACTAAATCTGTAATACTACGAAGTTTTAAGCCAGGTAAATGCTATTGCTGACTTCCAGTCATGGGATAGCTGCATAAGTTGATGTGATAGCATCCCCTGTGTGTTATGTTACTGATACAGACCCTTTTTGGACACTTGACTGATGGTGTTCATGTCATTCCCACTACAGACAAGCTGCCTGAGGTTATTTTACTTTCATGCCATTGTCATTTAATGTTAATAACTGTTGAAACAGGTATGGATTGACAATCCTGGGGAACTGCCTAATTCCCATGCCAGATTCTTGTAACTGGCCTGTTAGTTTCAGACAAAATGTACATGTTTCTTCTATGTTCAGGCAGGTTTTCATAATTATTACTTTGCACTTGAAAGACATTTTGAATTGAGAGTGAAGCTTTGCTAGGGATATTTTTAAGTAATGATGCTCTAGCAGCTCACTGTTGACCTGTTGGACATACTAATGCCTGATAAGCATTTATGGTATAATGAGAGTCACTAGTCCTCAGCGTGAAATAGTTATACACGATCTGTAAGGATACCTATAAATCTACGCTCAAGGACTAATTTATCTACTAAATAGCATTTTCTTCTCAGAATGGCATCATTCATTTCTGTAGGACTAGTCACTGAGTAAAGTGATATTCACTTTTTTTTAATAGCAGAAATTAGCCATTTACCTAAAAAAAAAAAAAAAGGAAAAGAAAAAAAATGTCTTATAGCTACACTAGCACTAGTATTGAGCAAAGGAAATCACTTTCTTGTAGATGAACTATTTTTCTTCATTTTCTCATACATTCTCCATTTTTTAAATGTCAAGTAAATTCTGTTTCTGTATGAAAACTACGTTCTCAAGCAGCATTTCAGATGGGAAACTTTGTTTCCTACTGCTTTAACTTTGGTTAGGGACTGCTAGTCAGCATTGCGGGGCATTTCTTTTAGAGTTTGAGTGAAGGGTGCTCTTTCACTGCAATTTTACATTGGAAAGGAGGAGCAATGTAGGTAAAAGTAGATATGTGCAACTAAAGTCTATTTTAGGGAAATAATTTAATGGACAGTAACGTCAATACAATAAATCTTTTTAAATACTGCTATTGCCTTCAGAAGCATTCACTTAATATTATTTAAGTGTTATTTAAGCTGACACTTTTGATCAGACTTGCTGAAATGAAGGGGGAATTGTCAGGAAAATGTCAGTTTTCATATACCTCAATAACTACAGGGACACACAGCTGGCTATTTGCAAACCCAGGTACATGCATAAATTAAAATTATCAAAACCCTGTCTGTGATATATCTTGCAACATGTCCAGATAAGTGTGGATGATTTTTGGCAGAAATGTAATTTTTAATTTTATTATAGCTAATAAATGTCTTTTGGTAATTGTTGTAATTAACTGTGCTACCATCATGCTAACACAAGTTTAAAACAGCAGATGATGGGTAAATAAAAGTTTCTTTTTGTATAGTACTTAGACTATAACTTCCCTCAGTTAAAAAAGTGCATTAACAAAATATACCAATGGCTAAAGTTACAGAATAATATATGTTCATGTTCTGTAACTATTCATTTAGCTTGATTGCTGCATTATTCAATATTTCCTTAAGCAAAAAATTTTATAATGCTCAAATGGTACAGAGAAAGGTGGGTATGTCATTAAACTGATGGTATATTCAAAAATATGCGTACATTTAAATAGCTGGAAATAGTTAAATATTAATGGTCTTATAGTAGTAAATGAAAAAAGTGACAATGACAAAAAAAATTTAAGGAACTTGACTCGCCAACTTTTTTTTCAAAGAATACTGTCATATTTCCTTTAAAATAATTTGTCACAGCCTGAATATAGAGCATTTTCGGTAAATTAATAAACTTCAACAATATACGTTGTTTTCCTTCATGACTTTTCCTTTGCCTTTTTGGTTCAGTGATTTACACTCATGTAATAACAGGACACTCAACTCTAGGTGAAAGATTCAAAAATCACAGTTAGGAAAAATATAAAAAAGTTTCCTTAAAGGTAGTATTTGTTGAAATACAAGTAAAAATTCTATGTGAGTCCCATATCTCATAAAATATCTGCAAATATAATTGGTCAATAAAAAATTCATTTTAGTAACCAAATTGCTTTCAAAGTTGTAGCCCACTATCTTTGTTACTATCTAATTGAAAACATGTTTTAGTCTACATACAGACTAATTTTCCATTCTTTTACACTAAATAGAACTTATGTCCCCTTCATTGCTTCCTATCTATCATTTAACAAAAAAATTGCTTAATTCATGCATAACCAGTGTTAATCAGTAATACATGTTATTACACAAAATAAGCACTATCCTCCGAGCAATGATAAGAAACAGCCACACTGCTTTGCATTTATTTATATGTGTGTTTGAGTGTGTGCAATGTGCTCTAGTAAAAGTGCCCTAAGTAGTGGAGACACTATTAGATAACCTATTTTAAATATTTATAAAATAAAATTATGTTTGAATCATCAAAGGATTATATATATCCTGATAAAGATAGCGGTTTTTTAAGGTATTATTGAATTTGATAAGAAATTACGTGTCTGCAGGAAAATAACTATTTTTATTTGCTAGTGAAAATAAATTAAATTAAGTTGCTGCATATATTTTATGTAGCGCAGTACAATAGCACATTAGTCCTGTGGAGACTCTATGATTTTTTTTCCTATTAACTTCTAATTAAGGCTGAGTGATTTTTAGAAGAGATAAATTGGCACATGTGGCTTTTCTGTACCATCTTTCTTTCTTGGTAGAGAATATCAGGTCTAAGTCCTACTGATCCAAACAAGAAAGATTCTCCAGTTTCATTCAGAGTAAGAATATTCAGTTGGGTTTGGACCTCTTACAGAAGTAGTTTAGAAAGAAGAAGAGTCAAACAATTTGTGCAGAAAATACATAAAAATGTTTCAGAAATTAAGAAACTAACATTTTAGGTTTATACAGTTTGACATTAAGGAAAGCTCAAAAAATAAGTGAGGTTTTTGGATTTGCACAAGGACAGTTTTTGTTATCCCCCTCTAATATTGCATACATGTTATTTCCAACTTAAATCCTCGGTCATGTCATTTTATGTGGGCTGCATGAGAAGGGGAGGAGACAAACTTCCTCATCTTTGTTTTTAAACTTTAAGAGTTGCGTATAAACTGAGCCGTTTTTTTACGAATGCAATAACTTGCTGCTGCTAGTGATGGAAGGGATCTCCTGGAATAGAGGGCACTGCCTCGCAGAGCAGGAGATGGCATTACTCAAGGAGACAAAAGGTGGACTGAGCAGGAGTGGTCATCTCTGTAGGGCTTTATCTCAGGCTAGCAGCATTAGACTATGCTGGCGACTTGTTCTGGTGGGTGACTACTGTCTCCTGTAGGGTTGTGCAATGTGAACACAGGAGGTAAATGTGGAAGAATGTGAAGTTATCAGGATTCAGAAGGTATTTGGCTTAGTCCACACACAAAATGCTTCCCAAGTTAGGAGTCTGAAAACAATCTCGCCTCTAGCCTTAGATATCTAGAGGATCTCTAAGGACAGTGAAGTGAAATATATCTGTATATCTATATCTCTGTCCCACCACCTCCTCCCTGTAGAACTTGTTGTGTAGCATGAATTGTTTTCAACAGTAAGTAGTAGAAAAGCTCTTTCACTATTATGGACTTGTATTTCTACCACCATTTGCCAGTATTATTCATCATCATTATTATATCAGCAAACCCATTTATCATCCTGTGATATTATCTATCTTTCAATACACAACTTCAGTTGCTAGAGTAAGTTTGGCACCAGTTTAATCACCTAGGAACTGAAGTAGAAATGACATGTAACCTCAGGCATGACCTAGAAGATCAGGTAAACTGCAGGAAAATATTGCCAATAACAAGGTGTGTGTTTTCAGATAACAAGTTTACAGATTTCTTCCCAGTAATATTTCTTGTGCAATAAACAGTGCCTAATTAAGGTCTCTCATCTCTTTGTGGTTTATCTCACCTTATGACATTTGTATAGCAGCATTTTATAATTGAATAACAGTAAAGATGAAAATGCAAGTATTTGGATTTTATTTATAGCTGTGAAAGCATGCTTTACAATTTATCATTCAGTTCAAGAATTTAGTTATCTTAAAAGAAAACTAAATTTTTCAATGACAAGTACCAGTTACGACTAAAAACTCAGCATTTACCACCAATAAATCTAATCTACTTGCATTAAAGAGAAGAATTTTGCTGACAGTTTTTTATGGCTTGGTTCCACTGTAATATTTCATCGGTTTCAATATTCATATAATCAAAATAGAGAAGTAACAGTGGTATTTCTTTTTGTGACATGGTCATTCTTAAGGATTGCTACTCTGACTGATGCATTTGTGTACTATAAATTATAATAAATAAATTTTAAAAATCATAAGTAATATTTAATTTGTTATCCAGAAACACAAAACATTCTATAGACCTTTTACAAAAGAATGGTGAACTGCTTTATAGATGCACATGACGAAAGGAGAAATATGGCTTTGGCTTTGAAAGGTAATTCACCTGCTTCACACCACAGAGAAGATTTCACATGTCTGTCAAGGAAAAGGTTGAAGACAATCCTTGCAAGTAAGCAATAGCTATCAGGATGCATTAGGTAAAACTAACTTGCACAGTACCCTCATACCCTTGACCTTCCAAACACATTTGTAGATAATGTTGATGCGTCTGACAGCAGACACAAATCCTCACAGTTCTGTGGGAATATATTTCAATTCTGCCTTGAAATATATAGTCGATTGTTTTGTAAGATACAAATTTTGAGTTATACAGCAATACAATGCATGTTATAGCCTACACTTTGCAAAATATAGCCACGATCTTATAATGCTCACAGTAAGATAAGTTTCTTCTGTGGGGCAGTTGGAGAATGGTCTAATCTGAGTCTAATCATCAATGTCTGGCAGTGAAGAAGAAGCAGCTTAAATTAAACTGCCAGAATCAAACACTCTGAAAGGCAGTTTCTGGATCCAAACTTTCAAGATCTAGATGTTCCTGTAATAGAGACAGGCAAATGGATTGAGGAGACCAAAACAAAGACACTCACAAGAAACAGCTTCCTAGAACAATGGGGTTTTTTGTTTTTTTTTGTTTCCCAAAAAATCTGCTGGAAATGTGGTGTGAGAATACATGTCAATAGAACTTGTTGCTTTTACATAAGAGTCCTGTTTTAATATACATTTATGTTAAGCTGGATTTATGGAAATGCCAATATGTTTTCCTTTCTCCTTAGATGTTTGTAAAATTGGAAAGGTTAATTTAGTGTTTGTTTGCCATTATCTCATTCTACATTTCCAGAATGTACCCTTTCAGTCTGGGTGCAGGCACAATGAAAGAAAGTAATAAAATACAGATTTTGTAAAATACATAAAATGTTATATCCTCACCACACTCCAGGAAAAATTACAGGCTTTATATAGAGCTATGCAGTCTGTCAGCACATATACTGTTCTGTGACACGGTTTAGGCAGAAAAGAAATTGTGAGAGGGAAGGGAAGGAAACATGGGAGCACTGGACTAGGTTTGCACTGTCACCTTTATGCTACCAGTCTTTCTGCATTGATTCCCCTGAGTTTATCTGTAGCTGGAAGCAGATGTTGGGCGACTCAGTGGAAACCCTCCCTGGGGGGGCTTGACTTACCCATGTGCCGGTGCACTGCCCGCCACACCCCCTCTGCGTGCTGCCAGAATATGGCAGCATGTCTTGTGGTCCACTTTTATCATCTCCTTGGCATGAATCCCTCTCCATGGGAAAGTATGATTTATAAGGCACAGCTCTAGTTCAACAGACCTCACAAATATCCAAGAAAATGGCAAAGGCTGAAGGAGAGGAAGGGAAAACAGGAGGGAAATATCTTCACGCATGAGCAGAAGATGAATTTTGAAGGTAGGCTTTTAAACAAATTCATCTTATTCTTTTTAAAATCCCTAAGTTTTTATCACTGTCCAGAGATATACCTATTCTCTCACTACTTCCATCAAGGAGGCTGTATCTGTAGAAGTATTAAGGAACAGTACTCGGTTACCTCAATATTTTCTTCTCACATACAAAGTTAAATGTCATCTGGATGTTACTGACAGAATGTTCTGTCTCTTACCACCAGAAGCTGAGGATGTTATGAGAAGACCAACTCTGGGGATCTGTGTCCTGAGACAAAGACTACAAAAAATCAGGAAGGGTTAAGGGAAACCCCTTTGCTTACAGCACTCTAAAGAAGCCCCCCAAATTGTTTGTGTCCCTGTGACAACAACCATATTTGGCTCTCAAAAGTCCCAAAACAGGCTCTATCATTTGAGCTATCTGCCTGGGAACTCGGTCAGCTGATAACAAGAATAACTCAGTGTCCTGGTTTCGGATAAGTCCACACGGGAGAAGGTACACCTTGAAGCATCTGTGGCTGTGGATAAGTCCATGCTGCAGCAGGTACACCTTGAAGCGAGCAGCTGTGTGGTGTTTGGCTGCCTGCCAGGTTAAAACACAACACTCAGGAACAATCAGTTCCAATTGAACAAAGGAGGGTATCTAAAGGTTCTTGGAGACCTGGAATTGCATTCCTGTCTCCCTTTCTTGTCCAGCAAACGTTTCTGTCACTTGAGACCTATACCTTACCAGGCGAAGATTTGAGGACTGTACCAATTAGGCATGGAAAGATTTTTCTGGGATATAAAGTTTCACTAATTACAATCATCACTAGATGCTTCAGGGCTTGCATGCAGTATTTTTCTATCTCTCCGAATTTCAGCACTACGTTGGAGAAATTGTCACAGAAGTATTTTCCAGATGTCCCCAAAAATAGGAATGAAAGAACTGTGGCAGTTTAATAGAGACATTTCTAGATGGCTGGAGTCACCCACTACTAAAGATGATCAGATATAGACTGACTGTGACAACGGATGCTCAGCATGTGCCTAGTGCCAAGCCTGCTCTCCAGAAAGTTTCCCTTAGATGAAGCCTATCCTGTAATAAAAGACAGTCAGCCTAGTTGCATGATTTTTATTAGTTGTGGTTTAACACTGTGTGAACGCCAACTTGAGATGCTGTTTGTTTGACCAATGGCAGACATCTCATGATGTTAAGTTTGGGAAGTGGATAGGATGAGGCTGGGTGTGGAGGTAGGGCTGTTGTGGTGCCTCGGGTGTTATGCCTTGGGGAGTTATGTCTTGGTAGACTGGCAGATAGGGACCTCTCAGGTGTACGCCAATGGGATGCAATGGAGGACTCAGAAAGGACTAGGAGGTTTTGAATTTTCATACAAATGTTCCAACTAAGGCCCAAATTGCTCTGAGACCAAAAGAAAGTGAACAGAATTGAAGAAATTAATTATTCAGACTAACTTGACAGGCGTAGCTGTTCAGTACAGCAGAGAAGGAAGTTTTGCATTTGAAGATCTTTTTATTACTGTTTTTTCCTTTGCTCCTAGAAAAATACCCTGGAACCTTTAGAAAGAGAAAGTGCTTTAATAGTTCAGATTCACCTAAAGAGCAGTATAGTATATCTACATATATATCTATATAACATCAGATATTGTATCTAATGTTTTCTTAAATTGCATTTTTTCTTTCAAGAAGGCCTAGTAGAAATATACTGCCTTGAAAACTCACTACTCCTTTCTCTTTTTTGTTAACTCCACCTCCTGTCCCCAAATTTGAAAATGGAAGATGCAGTCCTAGTAGTGTAAACCCTTTTAGAAGTTCATAAATCAAGGCAAAGGAAGTGGAACTTTATGCTAAGAACTTGTATTTCAACACAAGCATACTGTCATAAAGCTGGTCAGTAAGAAGGTATTGATTTAACTTCACACTTTCTTGAGTAAAATGTTAACACGAATTTTTTTTTTCTTTTTTTCCAGAACTAGAGGCAGAGGAATGGTGCAAACATCTTTGCATGGAGTGTCTAGGAACCAGGCTCAATGATATAAGTCTTGGGGAACCAGATTTGCTTGCTGCTGGAGTCCAGAGAGAACAAAATGGTAAGTAATTTTGTAATTGCTCCAAGATGAATTCTTAGGTGATGCCCCATATTATCTTTGCTTGTGTTTGTTGTTGTGAGGATTTTTACTATTAGCTAGAAGCACATCATTAATAACTAAACATTTGGATGTGTTTTTGAGGCTTAATCCTATTTTTCCTACAAATAAAGATGATTAAATTCCATGCCAAATAGCACACATAGAGTGACTTCATGTCTTCATTGCATTCACATTTTCCTATCATGGAAATGATGACTATGACCTTTCTGGTTCTAGAAACAATGGCCTCTGTGCAGAGGAGTAAGACAGCAGCTGTTGTTCCACAGCCTTTAAAAGACAGCGATGAACATATCAACACTACTTTGGACTGCAAAACACATATTTGCTTTAAACTCATACCTGTCTTGAATAATGAAGTCAAGCTCATCTAAATGTTGTCAAACACAGATGAAAAGGGCAATGACAGATGCTAGTCAGCACTAAACCTGAGCTTGTAAGTCTTCATCTAAAAGCTATTTGGAACAGAAATTCAGATTAGACATGTGCACAGCAAGGATGCTAGTGGATGGAATATGCAATAACAAAAGAAAATCTGTGATTATCCTGTCATTTAATTCCTATTAATGAACATGAGGGCAACACAAAATGTGCTTATTTATTCCTTCCTAAATTACAGCTCTCAATGATTATTACTGTCTTGATGCTTTTATAAGATCCAATAGCTTTTAACAAAGTAGTGAAACAAACTGCCTCAATGGTCATAAAATATCAAGCCAACTATCATTATAAACAAAATTATGTAATTAAATTATAGAATGAATAGCTCTGTATTGATTATAATGTATTAATTTCACATAAGAATCCAGACATCTCTGAACCTAATGACATAAAATATACATAAATCTTTAAGAAATTTTGTTCAAAAATCAGACATGTTCAAGTGCGATTTAAAAGAAGTTCAAATGTTTGTGAAGTCATTTGCCTGTTATGAGACACAGGATTTAATATGTAGTCTCAAACTATTTAACAAAGGGAGAGCTACTAAAGTTGTAGGAAAGTGATAATGATCAGGCACAACTCAAAGCAGCCTATCTGCTATATGCTCATAGGCTATAGGTATAAAACTCATATACATGTTATTGAAGAGAGAACTATGTGAGCAGGTGGAGCACCTTCACAAATGCGAAAGGGAATAAATCTTGTCAAAAGTCTGTGATGTGTGCAGAAAAATAGCTTGAAATTCCTCAAACTCTTTCTGCAGTGAATTCATGTACTGTCCAGCAGCTTTCGGACATAGATGGCAAATATTACATTTCATCTTGTTCTTGAAAGAGATCCAGTTACACACATATGACCTCCAGAAGACACAGATTAGTTCTGTTGTGTGAACTAGTATGGATTCAATTGCCTTAGTCTAGAAATTAATTGCAGTGCTACCAACCAGGATATATGAACATAATTAGCATCTTTATTGTTCTAAATGAAAGGAAACAAAGAAGCAAAGCATGTTGTACAAATCACATGAATGAGAATGTGTGAAGGGTATCATTAGCCATATTCTTTTAAACCAAGTGGACGTATAATCTGATATTTGACGAGCATGCTCTGCTAAATAGTTAGTCACGGTATCTCAGACAAATAATTCTGATACCTACCAGCTTCCTTCCCTCATCCGCTCGATGCACAACTTTGCATTTTAATAAGCGTGTTTGAAATTCAAAGTTGTCTTGTTAAGAAGCAAAGCAAATTCTGTTTTGGAGGTCTTTTAATCAACTTGGAAGGAGGGAAGAGTACAGAGACTCTTACTATTGGTATGAAATCTAGCATTTTGGTTTTTTAGCTGTGCTGTAAGAGCCTGCAGTTGTACTCAAATTTTTTTAGCAGATTCCTTCAGTAAAATCTGTTGAGTGGAACCGTGACTTTAGTTTATACTAGTTATCTTATTCTGCAAACTTGGCAGTGTCATTCCCCACATGACAGTTCTATGGAACAGGTGACTAACTGGAGGGTGGAATCATTTGGTGAGCTCTGACAAAAAATTCAAATTTTAAATTTCTTTTCTTGCACATTTTCCTCATATTGTAGATTTTAAAAGCATGCTATAAAAAATTCAAACTCAAAAATTCAATTAGTTCAAAAGATACCTAAAAATGTTTCAAAAGTCTGCTGAGCTTTTGTTGACCTGAAACTGAAAGGTCAAAGTTAATTTTCCAATTTGAAATTCATGAAAAGTGACTATATGTATGAAATGTCTAAAATCTTGCTCATTGTGAAAATGGCAGTTGTGTCACTCTCAGTGTCATTTTTTTGTGTGTGTGTTAAATAAAAACTGTACAGTAGTATAGTACCTTTGAACATCATTATTTCAAAACATATTGCCAGTATGTCAACTTCAAAGAATTCCTTTTGAGTTAGTTGATGTATTAATATTTACTTGAAACAGAGATGTGAGAATACAGTTTGTAAAACCTGTAATAGAATCGTAATGCCTCAGCATCCGGTTTCATGCAGGTTCTATTGCCTGAACCACACAAGGGCTTTCTTTCAGGTCACTGAACAAAAGATGTCTCTTAGTATCCGAGCAAGACCACAGATTGCATTGTCATAAAGACTACAGTGATAGTGAGTTTTCAGTTGTAGATTTTTTTTGTTTGTTTATTTGTTTTACATTTTAAGGGATAAAACCAATTGAAAAATGGTTTGATATCTCTATGATACAATAGGGTGTTAATACCATTAATCCCAAAAGAACAGGTGTATTAACCATTAATCCCATCTCATTCCACTGTCTTTTTTCAAATGGCTACTTTGTCCTACAGATTTTCTGAAATGTTTAAAATTTGATAAAGATACTTCCTTGATCATAAAAGAACTAGCCTAATATGTTTTTTTTTTCCTATGAGCTGCCTTACATTTTCCTAGCAATAATATTTTAATATGCTATGTACTTTATCTGTCCAACTACTTGCCCATTCCTGCCCTTAAAGGACATTTGTATGATGTATGTACTTGTGAGGGTATTCACTGAAGGGATCAAGTAAATTGGCTATCTCTTGAAAAAACAGTAAGTTTTCTGTTGTGCAGGTTTGTGTTTTAGTCCCTGTATATGACCACCATAGCCAGTACCTTAAGTTTGCAACATTTGTAATAATTTTCTTAATTGTTATTGTATACGCCCTGGGATCATAAAAATTGCCATATACTACTTATATTTTTTATAACCAAGGACTCACATTTCAGAAAATAGTTGGCAAGGAAAATATGTGTGTTTTCTATGATTTGTCTAATATCTCTTTTTGTTACATCTGAGTCTGTTTATCCTCCTGCTCTCACTCTTGTGGTTCTCCTGAGATGAGTTTTCGATTTCAGAAGGGAAAACACCTGATTCTCTGTGACACTAATGCAACAATATGATTTGCAAAGGCTGGCAAATTTGCTGTTTGGTGTGCAAATGTCATGGCTAAAAGGCCATACATTCATAAGGCATTTCTGTCACATGAGGATAAAAATTTACAGTAGTGCAGCAATCTGAAAGAGACGTTCTTTTATATTTCTGAGTTGTTCAGTAAGTGCTAGTGAGATCTATTTTATTGTAGTTGCAGTGCTGCTTGACCCTCCAGCACCAAGCAATTCTGCAGTGAAGATAGCTAAAAGGGCCAAACTATAGATCTGCACTGCTTGTAGCAGAGACCTCTAGCTACTGTGTTTTGTAGGAAGAATAGAGAAGACATTAAGCAATTCTTGTGCAAAACACATCAGTAACAGAAAGCTTCTCACTGGATTTCATCTCTGTTATTAATTTCAAGAAGTATTACCACAAGTTTTACTGTGTAAACTCTGCTGCAGCAAATGACCCTTAGGTGGTTTTCTTTTTACATTTAAAGCTCACAACTAATGGTTCCTTAGTTTGCAATGATATGCAGATTCCAACAAAAGTGAGATTTGAAATGAACCTTCTGTTACTCTCCAACCATTTTATTTTCTCTCTCCTGCAAATCTAAATGATTTGTTTGTGTTCCTCAACCCTATAGCAGCAACCCTGTTTCTGTTTAAATTTCTTTTCTCACCAAACACAGTCTCTTATTGTTTATGAATGTCCATTTAGATTATTTGATAAAGAATGAAAATATAGTATTAAATCAAAAGGATTAAAGGCTACATGATCCTATTCAGATAACAAGTTTAGTATAATGGCAGCGGAGCTGTATATACAATGATAAGACAAATAATAATACACAGTTATAACTCCAGGAAAGAAAGTCTGGACTCAACTGGATCTGATAACACTGTTGACAAGTAGTCTTCTAAGCAATATCCTGTGATTCTTACACACACATTTCATACTCCTTAGGTTTCTCAAGCTGCTGCTAGGGAAAAATGAATGTAGTGTCTTCATTTGGAAGAATTTGAAACTTCCTTTCCAGCTCTCAATACATTTGGAAGCATTTGTAATACATCCCAAAACATAACAACAAAAACAAATCTATTTTTTAAAATATTTTTACCTGCCTGGCTGTCGTCATATCTAGATAGATAGATAGATAGATATAGACATAAATATATATATAA